>NC_089526.1:16557693-16860193 GCF_963924715.1 Thunnus thynnus | reverse complement strand
GACTAAACAAGCGTCTCCTATCAGGCTGAACTGGACTACCCACAGATAAGAACCATACGACTGGAGTGAGGGAACTGTTCTGGTTTGTTTCTCTACAAAAAAAAAAAAAAAATCAGGGTGATGAAAAAGAAAAGGAATAAAATAAAGAAAACTCTGCATTTAATTTAGACCAACAATGAGACTCCCATGTAGCACAAACATATATACAAGCTCCAAAAAAATCAAAGTAAAAACACTTCTCATGATGTCCTAATGCCCCTAACCCCTACCACACATTTCCTTCTTTAACCCTCTTCCTTTTAATCCAAAATAAAAATTGTACGTGAAAGAGTTATGAAAATATAGGTTATTCCAACATGGTTGTGTCATGGACTGCGCTCCTCTGCTCTCCTCCTCCCGTTCTTCTTTTTCTCCTTCTTCTTCATTCTCTTCTTCCTCCTCCTCCTCCTCAACATCTATCTTTCTCTCTTCAGTAAGGGTGTTGGGTGTTGCTGTTCTGTCCCGCTGGCCTGTCCCAACCCTAACCCCCTCCCTGACCCCGGGGCGTGGCATTGAGTCACAGGATCACTGGAAGGCCGTTGAGGTCACAGCTCGTCACGGTCCCTGAGGATGGTGTAGCGAGTCTCGCTGGGTGCCAGTTTCTGGAACGAGCTCTCTGGAGGGCTGCTGGCTGCTTCTCCTACTATCTCCTCCTGAGAGTGAAAGTCAAAATTCAGAAAATCAAATGTCACATGACATAGAAAAATCCAACTTTAAAGGAACTATTAGACCTTACCGAGAGTTACATGAGAAGAACAAAACCACTCTCAGGTGTGTAGCTGGCTTGATTCTATCTGAATTTAACAAAATCTGCCCACTAGCACCTTTTTACACTTTGGTTTTTGTATGGACTAAACAAACAAGATATAATGTGTTACTCAATGAGATTTAGAGGTTCTGGTAGGTGAGTTTTGTTACCTCTGGACAAAGCCAGGCTAGCAGTTTCGCCCCATTTCCAGTTTTTGTGCTAAGCTAAGCTAAGCGGCAGCTGCCTCCAGCTCTCTATGTAGCATACAGACATAAAAGTGGTATCAATTTCTCATCTGACTCTTGGCAAGAAAGCAAAAAAGGTATTTCCCAAAATGTCAAACTATTCCATAGCGTGTGCTGATGCTAACCTGTCCGGGCGTGCTCTCTGTGGGGTCGGGACCATGGTGAAACTCTCGGTGTAGCTTTCCAGAGTGAAGGTCCAACACAAACTGTTTCAGCCTGCCAGGGATGCTGTAAGAAGCACACACAAAAATGTAAATTAACTGCGTCTTTGACAAATGTGTCCACGAGGCATTCCTACACACCACGTTCCACAATAATGACAGACCTGCTCGAACTACAGAGAAGGTCAGAATTAACCGCTGATATGAGACAAAACAGCTCTGGGCAGCAACAGAGGACATTAGTTCCTGCAGACGCGTCATGAAGCAGCATTAATCCATATCAACGCTGTCCTGTGAAGTGTGCTTATTAACGACAGGTCATGAACTCTTTGTCATATCACACAGGCGGAGCTGGTCCCCATGTCACAGCTAACCCCGTGTGTCAGAACAGCATGTAGGCAGACGCAGACGCACGCGCACACACACATACATATAACATACACTGTGCTAATGTAATTACAAGCTGTGTGCCACATGCAGTGGTGATGTGATGCAATTAGGTTGTGGAGGGCTGGTCAGTCCTCGGGGCTTCTGTCTATCTGATCAGACTCTGATTGGGGATGGGAGGGGCGGGGGAGGCAGAGTGGTGGGGGGCAGAATAAATAAGATTAAATTAGATTAGACTGGATTAGTTTAGCACTTATTGCACGTGCCAAATCATGTCACATTAGCTCCGGTGTCCTGGCCCATTCATAAAGGACAGATTTTAGGAGGTGTGACATTTTTCTGGTGTTCAGTGCACCGAGGATTATGGCGTGTGTGTGTGTGTGTGTGTGTGTAATAAAATTGACTTTTATTTAGGAAGATCAGATCTTGTAATGAACAATTTCTCATAGCTGTGAATGATATCATTTAGCTTAATTGTCCAAAAATGTCCAAAAGAATGCCAAATATGTCACACCGATCTGACATGTGGATGATTCATTTGATAATTACAGGTGCATTTGTGGTCAGTTTTCATTTATATTTGGTTAATTCTTTCTGCAAGATACAATTATCAGCTCATATTTTTATCCCTAAAAACTTTCATTAATGTTTCAAGGGAGGTGCACACACATAGTGGTATTGCAAATGAAATAACCTATATATGGTAATATTGCGGCTCCCTAATTTTAAAGATTAAATTGCTGCACATATACACAGTGTATCTTTGTGAAAAACTACATTTTATATAGAGAAACTGAAAGGCAGTACTTACGCGAGGTCTTTAAAGTCAGGAAACACATACATGTGCCTGAATGAGTCTATAGCGATAACGGGACAGTCAGCTGGAGTTTTCTGGATGTGGAGCAGAGGATGGCGGAACTTATCACAGTCCGCATGCAGGAAGTTTATGGACCCTGAACAAGAGAAAGAAACGATCCCATGACATACATACCAGCTCTCTACACAGGGCTGTAATAAGTCAAGTATAGATAAACTTGGCAACACTGCCACAAACACAGACACACACACACTTACCTTTCTCACTGATGAGCTGGCGAGCCACTTCATGTTGGAACTTCTCTAAGCTCTCTGTGTCTTCTTTAATATGGAACAAGATGAGGAATGGGATCCCTTCTTCAGTCAGCTCCTGGGAAACACACACACCAACACAGTATTAGAGACAGATGGAGTCACGGTCTTTTTGTGGCTCAGCAGATGTACGACCCGCAGACTCAATGAAAACCCTCAAGGCTGGTTTCAGTGTATTTCCGTCTTTATACATCTATCTTCAGACGAAAGCAGCCACAAAGCAAAAGTTTATAATCATGCTGACAATGTTATGTGTGCAAAAATCAGGTAACATACCTCTCCATTTTCAAAGGTGATCTCCCTGACCAGAGGCACACACTTGTCCTGGGCCCAAGCATAGGTCAGGTCGAAGTTGGTAAGTGAGCCGAGGTAGACCATGTCAGGGACGCTCTCCCCCACAGGTTTGTAGATCACGTTGTCTCCACTGAAGCGCTCGGCCTCAGACACAGCACTAGAGGAGGGAAACGGTTAAGAGGAGTTCAAGAGGGGAAACACCTAATATATCCACTACATATGGGCTTCATTTGAATGGTTGAAGGAGAAGAATCAAAAACATAGTGCGTCTCACCCGAAAGCAGCCATGAACATGCAGTCGTCCCGAAGGATGTTGGCAACTTTTTCATATGTGTGGTAGTTGTCTGAGTCCTTTTTATCAAAGTAACCTATGATGTTCCTCTTGCTCCTCTGTTGAATAATAAAGAGACAGAAAGTGTTGGGACAAGAATGATAACTGTGTGTGTGTTAGTGTTTTTACAGACAGGGTGTGTTTGCCACTCACATCCACAGCTTTAACTTCCTCCATTGATTGGATCTCTTTCACGGGGTCGACCTGCTGCTGGCGGATAAAGTCAGCGATGGCCGCCACCGACCTCTGACCCCTGTACTCCCTTTTCATCATCATCCCGTTGCGGAACAGCTTCAACGTAGGATACTTAGTGATGCGGTACCGCTGGGCGATATCCGCTGCACAGAGGTGGAGGAGAAGTTAAGTAAAGAAGGACAAATCAATTGATGAAGAGGAAGGAGCAGAGTAAAAACACATGGGGATGGGTGGATGAGGAGCAGCGCGGTGACAGAGACGGCGGTTAAACCTCAGTCTGAAAACACTGCCTTCAGTCAGCTCGGAGCTCTGATCTCCCACATGAAAGCTGCCCCCCACCAAGAGTAAATATTCTCTCTGCACACAGTGAATGAGTGTGTGTATGTGTGTGTGTATGTGTGTGCACGCACATGTGGCAGGTGTCAATCTCCCTGCGGGGTGTCTCTAAGCCTCCAGTCTTCACAGGAAGCAGCAGTTTTGTCATTAGTCTTCAAACAGTTTGCAGGTCATCAATAATTCTCTTTAATTTGCTTTATCTCAAAAGGCTGAGGCTGGCGGTTTGTGTCTCAGTGCTTTGGTGTGGCGGGCATCTATGTGTGCATACGTATGTGCATCAAATGTAGTGAGGGAGTGTGTGCGGGCCTTTTTTACTCCTTGTATATGAATAGGGGTGAGGGTGTTATAGCAGTTTAGGGCATTAGATAACCATAAGCAGCAGTCACCACATATAACACAACTAAATACTAACAACAACAATCATTTGGTTAATAGATTCATAATTTATGTCAGCTAAATGTTAAAATACCAAACATTTTCCGGTTTCCGCTTCAATATTATTAAGATTAGTGTGTCAATATGAAATAAATACTTTGGCTGCTGAACAAATTAATAAATGGCTCTACTGTCTTGTGATGGGAATTTCTCAGGTTAAACAAACAAAAAGAGATCACTTCTATCTGTATGTTGTTTGGTATTGTCCTTGACAATGTTAGAAAGAAAACAAAAGTAACACTTACAATGTTGGTCACAGTCGACGCGCGCAAACACCACCTGCTTGGTATCAGGGAACTCCTCTCTCACTATGTTAGATGCCTCCTCAAAAATTGGATGGAGCATCTGGCTGAACCTACACCTGTAGGGCGGGTGAGGAAGCGGGTGTAAAGTCGAAGGGTTTTCCATGATTTGTAAGTAAATTAAATAGATTTTTAAAAATCCACTAGACTAAATTTTGCTGTCATCTCATTTCACATATATCAGTTCCATCCTTTAATTAGAACAGCTCAGAAATCTATGAGATTAAATCTCCACAGCGGATGACAGTAATCAAATTATATTTATGGCACCATGTGGTATTCACAGCATCCTTGACATAATATACAGATTCAATGAATGAGGAAGAGAAGCGACACACTTACCAGTCTGCGTAAAAATTCACTAATGCCACCCCAGCATTATCTGCAAGAAAACACACACAAACAAGAAATAAATACAAGCCTCTACACATTACTGAATATTCTCTTGAATGTATATTTGGTAGTAAAATTAATTAATTTGGCTCATTAATCTTAAACCCTTCAGTTTTCTGTCAATAGAGGAATGAAATAATACCGGGAAGACTGGAGAGCACTTGCAGGGCATTTTATTAACAGAAATTTATGACCAGTGACTCATGGCCATATACATTTATCTATCAAACCACCTGTCATTAAATGTCTAATTGGTGAAAGGTGAA
Source organism: Thunnus thynnus (assembly GCF_963924715.1). Classification (NCBI taxonomy): domain Eukaryota; kingdom Metazoa; phylum Chordata; class Actinopteri; order Scombriformes; family Scombridae; genus Thunnus; species Thunnus thynnus. Next base: position 16,854,933 of record NC_089526.1, on the reverse strand, counting down.
AGCAAAGAGGCCACACCTACAACAACGTGGAGAACAATTATACGAAAACAGCAAGTAACATCAAAAACAACTGAAAACTTTGTATTTTTTACAAAAACAATAGGTTGTATAATGCTATCCACACACAGTGGGCCAAGTTCTTCCTTGGCCACTAAATAACTGAAATCTGTCAATTAGTTTTTGAGATGCCCCTTTAATAAAGACACAAGCAAACAGTCAGACAGACTAAAAACGTTTCCTCTCTGGCAGAGATCACAAAAATGGAGAAATGAATATGCAGCCTTAAAGACAACCAAGCAGGAATGGTGGACAAAGAAGAAATGAGCAATTGTTACTTCCAAAGAGTTAAGTGTGACGCCTTACTTAGGACATCGTCAATGTTGCCTGAGTCCAGACTGGTGATTTCTGCTTGTCCAGGAGTTGAGAGGCCCATCACCTACAGACACACAGGGAAGAGGCAGGTTAGCAATTAAAACATAAAAACACAGAAATGCTAGTAAAGAAAATTATTTGGGGAGGAGGACAAAACATAATACTAGTTAAGACAGAGTGAACCGACAAGCCTGTCAGCATACTGATTGTGTTTAGCATACTTCTGGCTCTATCTGTGTCAGCTGAGCACCAGCTTTCAGTGCAAATTATAAACCAGAGTACTAGATCCATGCCTTTGTGAGACCCTTCTGTGCTCCCTGGCAAACTAGTGGTGGTGTAATCCCTGCAGTGTTTCCTGGATCTGGTCCAGGCTCTTCTGCCAGTCAGTTGTTCATGGCGTTGAGCTTAATATACAGTAAACAATGTCACCTTATACTTGTTAATGACTGCACAGCGACAGGCAAATTACGCTCTCATGATTTCCAGCGTAACTTCCTTTTTCACATCAATATGGTTTCTTGTGTGCATGTAAAGGTGGAATGGAGTTACATACAGGTCTGGGTTCACATACCATAGTAGCAAATGTTTCAACTATTGAGTTTGTCCCCTCTTAACCAATCAGCAAATGTTATATTCATGGACTGATAAGAATTATTTATGATTGTGACTTCCACCTCTGAGGATATATGACATTTTCCTATATAAGGTAAAGAATGTAAGCATTATACAAACATATACAAACACATATTTTAAACATTTATACGTGTGGCGTATAACGTAAGTGTCAAATCTAAGTGAAGCAGTAGGGTTGACAGTGAGCTCCTCCTGATCATTCAACTCTTATCCTCATGTATTTGCATTCTTACTCTTATTTTATCAGTTACTCTCTACTCAAATAATGTGGCCGTTTCACATGATGATATAGCACAATTTTTTACAAACATCCTCTTTCCGTCAGGCGTTTTCTCTGACATCTCATCTGTTAGCAGACATGGTCGGTCTGATGCTACATTCCGAAGAAATACCAAGTTGCACATTGAGCAAGGGGAGTTTTCTGAGATACAATTATTTTCCGTCGTGTCATAAAAATTACACTAAGGTTTAATTTTGAGCATTACGGGTTATTACAGGTACCGACATCATAGTTAGTTAAAGTCTCCTTGCACTCAAAGTGTGTTTCGCTTCTTGTTCTTTCAGTCGTATGTTTGAGCTTCACTGTGCAGACTGATGTATGTGCAGTTTGACACTAGAAAGCCGTTTTCACATTAATCTGCTGGAAGTAGTTTCTTAGTGCTCATAAAAAATCTGAGTTCAAGGTGCGTCCCTTCAAGCACGATTTGTGACATCACAACTAGTTTTTGAATCTAAAAATACTAGTTTTTGAATCTAAAAATCCCTCATTTATCAATGTATTTTTTGAATCTAAAAATACATTCACAAATGAGAGAGAAGAGGGAAAAGGAACAATTTTAACTAGTTAACTGAATCTTTTTGTGGAAAAACCATTTCAGACACAAATTATTGTTCCAATCAGAGTATTCTGATATGTTTTAAAACATGTGTGGAGAAGACCTTCAATTACAAATATCAATGACATTAAATGAGCTTTTGCATGGGGAACAGTATTTAGTGTTAGGAAAACAAAAATCTTGCAGGCATCCATTTTTCTTTCCTGAATCTTCCTCTCTGGACCACTGAAACAAGATTAAACTTGTAATTATGATGTACCAACTGGGGATTTCTGAATTCCAACTCTGATTGAAGCACTGCACAAAAGAATGCTGCATGAGAGGGATCGGCACAGAGAAAATTTAAGGGCTACGATGGCATCCACTGCAGGGTGAAATGGGGAAGAGAACATGTTGGAGATGTGCTTACTGCCAACTCAAAACATAGAGACACCAATTAAAAAAAAAAAGATAGCAATGGCCTAAATTAACTCTTTTAATAACAGAGCCTAAGTTTGACAATGCAGATATGATGACAAGCTGACCAAAGAAGACTACATTATCAAAACTTTGACTCCTTTACTAAACTATTTCATCAAGAATGCTGTCGCAAGTTTTATATCAGCCACTGAAACCAATACTTCTACAAAATTGCAACACTTTTAAATTATGCTTGCAGGAAGTGTTTATCTACTGTGATCTGTGCTGACACAAGAAGCACCCTTTCTATGTGAATACAGAAATGTCAATATATATTATCTAAAGAAGATTGCACATTTTCAGTGAAACTGTGAAACAGCCAGAGACAACATAAAGATGTGACTCAATAAACCACAAAAGTTTCTACTCAAATAGAGCTGCAATAATTAGTCAATTAATTGATTAGTTGCCAGCTATTAAATTAATTGGCAACTAATTCTCTGATTCCAGCTTCTCAAATGTGAATATTTTCTGGTTTCTTTAGTCTTCTGTGACTGTAAACTGAATATTTTAGGTTGTGAACTTTTGGTTGGGACAAAACAAGACATTTGAGGGGATGAGCTTGAGCTTTGGGGAACAGTGATCAACATTTTTCCCTATTTTATGGACCAAACAACTAATCGATTAATCAAGAAAATAGTCTACAGATTAATCAATAATCGCAAGTTGCAGCCCTATACTCAAGCATACTTTCACTCACGCACAAACCAACAGTCAAAGTTTAATTAGGGCTGCAATTGACGATTACTTTCATTACTCATTAGTCATTAATCTCCCAGCTATGGTTTTGGATTAATCATTTAATCTATGAACTGCCTGAAGAGTGAATAAATGTCCATTACAATTTCTCAGAATCCAGGAAGACATCCTCAAATTTCTTTTTTGTGAAAACAAAAGTCCAAAATAGACCCAAAGATATTCAATTTACACCAAATAGAAAGAAAAGAAAAATAGCAAGAGCAGCCGGAACCAGCGAATTAGAAGCATTTAGGCTTAAAAAATGACTTAAATGGTTTATTAATTATCAAAATAGTTACTGGTTACTTTTCTATCAATCAATTTATCATTTCAGCTCTATATTTTTGTATAGAAACAAATCATGTTTCTCTTCTGCTAGTTGAAAAACCATTGTAAAATCTTGTACAAATCCACCTGTATCTCTGTGCACTGCGCTTCATCACGAGTGATACATTCCTCATTTACTATTGCATCTTATACAAAAAGGTGGGATGGTCCTCCTTAACAAACAGAAGGGAGCAGCACTGTATGTTGTTTACTTATAAGGCTCTACTGTAAAAACTGCCAAGTTACCTCTGCTCTCTGCTTAGATTTAAATACAAAACTTTCAATGTCAGGTCACAGGACATTTTAACATTAGCTGAACCTCTTGTCACACTGAACACACATAAGTGGGCTCAAATACTATGCTGTATACATAAAAAAGGAGAAGTTACACTCTCTAATTTCAGCTGAACACTTTAAAAAGGCTGTATTTATGTATTTACAATCACAATTTACTTTTCTTAAGGTGAAACTAAAGTCTTGTCTAATGTCTGTATTCTTGTACACATTTCTCTTGAAAAAAAATTCCAATGAGACTATCTGTTTATATGAAGGATTAAACCAATATATAAATTATTTCCTGGATCCTTTTATCAAGTTGAACCATCTTAACTTTGAAGAGGCAAACTGTCACTGTGCTCTTTTTTTTTTTTTTTTTTTTTCAACCACATACAATTACACATCCTTCACACTGATATGAAATACCTCAACTGCTATGTGAAGATAACACCCTGCAACACTAAAGACAAGTTTTCATATCAGGCCCCAAACTCTCACAACAGCACACACTAGTTCCGGGTTGTCAGCCAATGAGAATGAGCCACAACAGAGGAATTCACCAACCGGCGAGCATCATTCAGAGACACATTACAGACACACGATAACTTTATATATCCGTGTTATAACAAGTGTTTCGCCTGATTAAACACAGCAGATCAGCCCATTATTTAAACATTGACTGACCGGGCCAGCAGACAGCATTTATCTCCCTGCTGTCAGGATGTGGTAGCTAGATGCTTCACTGCTACTCAACAAAGTTAACAGGAGTCAAACTTTAGCTGATTAACTTAAAAGTTTGGATTAACAATGTGTGATAAAGGGCAACATCTCGCTTATATAAAGTGGATTAAGGCTAGTTATAACCCTCCAGCTAACGTTACTCAACACTACCGGCTAAGTTGACATTGCAGCTGGTTTGTTATTTGAGCCGCAGGGTTCAATCACATTCATACGGCCTCTTCAATAAACCTGATAAATAACTTCACTCACAACAGTGAACGAGAAAGTCAAATTAGCCACTTTTACAGCCACGTCTCATCGGTTAGCTGGCAGCTAACTATGCAACGGCTAACTAACGTTTACTCAGCTAACGTTAGCCCGCTGTGGTAACTGTTAGCTAAAAAAAGCAACTGACTCTTAGTACATATACCGAAGCTGAGATATAAAATGCTTACCAGCAGTAAAACCGTGACGGAGCAGACATCCAGAGATGGAGATATTGCTAACAATTTCATTGTACAGTGTAGTTTGTGGAGGTGGTGGTGTTGAGTCTTCCCTGTCTGTCTTTTCCTCACTGCAGCAGGAAACCAACGGCGAACCAATCTCACGGTGACCACGGAAACGTAGAGGGATTCGCTCGGCTTTATGGGAAACGTAGTCTTTCAACGTCGCCAAACGGCTAACCCTGGATAATCTGGAAAACTACAATCATGGCGTTATTATTGTTGCGTTATAATCAGGCAATGGGAGTTGTAGTTTTTTTGTTACTCAGACGGTGGCGATTCAACGGGACGCCTTGGAAGAAAACTTTCTAAAGACTTTAATCTGAGAGAAAAGCAAACAAAACGGTAAATATAACACCAACTAAGAGGTAGTGGAAACAACACTTAATGAGCATACAAGAGCATTAACTTGATTATTCGTTTATACATTGTCACACATTTGTTCCCAGGGCTTCTTTAGTACGCTTATGAATAACTGATTTCTCTTTTACAGGGGCGAGTTGCATCATTTTGCTTCACTTTTTGCAATACTAAGTTCGACCTGTTTTCACCAACAGATGTAGCAGTGCATTTCTATGTGGATCAGCAGAAAGATATCTTGCGGCAGAAAACTTGTCGAGGTTAAAACCTTCAGCTACTGTGATGCTCAACTCTCTCAAAATCTCTGCACATAGGTTCCTCAAAACAGAAATGGTGTAGTGTAGCTGCTGCTTATTTGAACACTACCTCCAAAACTTCAAACCAAAGATTGTAACTTAAAACAAAAAATTGTTGCACCTCATCAGATTAGACGAATCTGTCACTCTGAAGCATCCACCCACTGTCTATAAACAGCACAGTAGCAGTGTTATGCTGGCAGTTAATTGTGTGAACAGGTGGGCTGTTCTCAGGATGTGATTGATCCTCTTTCTCTTCCCAGGCAGGAGCCAGGATCAGGGCAGGTAGGGGACCTGGACGTGCACCCTCACCCATCAAGGATGCACTAAACTGGGGAACATCTGCTGGAGTGTCCCCCTTAACGCAGCTATGGTAAGAATCCAACACACAAAGAGCAGCTATGCAGATTTAATGTCTGTTTATCTGAGTATGCTGTCATAGTCAGTGGTTACTCTAGTGTTTGACCTCTACTGCCGGTTTATATTTCTCTTCGAGGAGTCAAAACCATTTGAGACTACATGTAACAAGCCTAATTGTGTGCCTAATTGTTAAGGAGATTAAGGTGTAATGTTGAATTGAATCCCAGCATTAATATTTTATGGGCTAAAGCTGTCCATAGGGGGTTCACAGTGTGAGAGCAACTCACAGATGGAGACAGAGGAAGATTTCTCTCACTCCCTCCATCTGATATCAGTGGTAAAGTTCTTAGTGTTTGGCATTATAGAACAAAATAAATAACCAAAAAAGTCTTCTTCCAGTATTAATATATATATATATATCACTATATCTGCTAAGGTATAAAAAATCACTGGTTGAATTGTCTTATGTGTTTAGTGCATCAGATCATTTGGTAATGTGAATTCAAACTGGAACAATTTTTTTCTGGTACAATTCTCAAATATTTTAGAAATCTATGTTATTCGTTGGACATCAAACTTGTATATCACAAGTAAGAAAAACAATTATGATATGATTATAATGGTTGATGATGACAAATATTAATATATTACTCAGCACTACAGTATATGTTACTACTATAAGTTTACTGGTGTCAAGATCTAAGATTTAAAATTTATTCTGACAGAAATGGTTGATTTATGTGATCATCGCTATGTGTCTCTAAAAAGACAGCAGGACCAAAACTTCAAAACTGTATAAGTTAAAAGTGAATAGACTAGACAGGTGTGATATTTATTGACGAAGTATTTTTTCTCTATACTGGATGTAAAGTAAGAAGTAATCGATGGATATGGCTCTAAGCGTCTGTTTGTTCTGGTTCCTGTTTGCAAAATCCTCATGTAGTCGCCTGCATTCTTAGTGGGCATTGTTTGGGGGTTATTTTCTTTTCTGAAGTGTTTTTTTTGGGGGCATTTTTAAAGCCTTCATCAAAGACAGTGGAGAATCGACAGGAAATGAGGGAGAGAGAGATGCAACAAAGGTCCCCAGCTGGACTTGCAGTGGGTACAGTGCAGTTAATGGTCAGCATCTTAGCCCTTAAACTACAAATGGGGATTGTATAATTTTTACAGAAGCTCAGTATTGTTGAAAATCAAGAGTGAGATATATGAGGCCAAAAGCTAATCTAATCTAATCTATTTGGACTTATTTTCATTACTGATTAATAACTGTTTTTTCTCTTGATTAATTGATTGTTTAGTTTATGAAATATCCGTAAAGATAATGACAGATGCCTATTATAGTTACAAGACCCAAATATCATCAAAATGTGTGCATCATCTGAAAGTCAAAAGACACAAAGGTGTTCAATTTACAACGATATGATAGCAATTCACCACACTTGAGAAGCCTTAACCAGTATATATTGGTGCTTGACTAATAATGATTTTATTGATTAACTGATAATCAAAATTGTTTATATTTTTCTTTGTGGATTGAGAGATTGAAGTGCAGTATAATAATGTCTTCTTGCTGTCAGATTCAGCCTTTTGTTACTTTTGTTCTGTCACATGAAATTCAGAAACTTTGTCCGTAGCCTGTGTTGTCTTGTATTCAGCTTCAAGGCAAATCAAGTGATGTATTAGTAGTTATTTTCTTCAGTGTCATACAGGTGTATTCTCTGAAGTAAGCTAACCTTGTCTAAAGATGGGATGCACAGTGTCCTATCACACTATCACTCTATCCTCTCCTCGTTTCACCCTCTCCTCCCTTTTCTGATTTTCTCCATCTTTTTCCATTTCGCATTGCTCCCATTGATTTTTTTGTTTGTTTTTCCAGCTGATTATGTCCCTGTACTCTGATTCGCCGGTGGGCACATTGCTCTCTGCACTTTAATTGGACATTTAATTAGATCACAGTTTTAGTCCAATTAGACTCAGAGGTGTGGGGAAGAGGGGGATGGAGGGCAGAAGAGGAAAAAGTCCCTAAGCTGGTCTCCGTCTCCCTTCTTCGTCTGTCTTTTTCTGTCCGCTTTGCTGTCTCTCTCTCCCCTCCCTCCTGAGGGCTGCTCATTAGTGATATAATGGGATGACACAAAACACACAGCTCCCCTAACTCTCAGAGTGTCTCGAACAGCGCCTTAACCACACAGACAAGGTGAGAAGGGCTGTATCAGCTCGCCGTTGTAGACATTGTGTGCTTGTTTTACTTTATAAAGTCTTGCGCTCTTCCTCCCTTTTAGTACTGAAGCGATGCAGAGGGTAAGCGAAAGTGTTTTGAGACAGAGCCGGGGTGTTATTAGTGCCTCTGATTAATATCCAGCACCTTCTGACAGTCTGCCAGTCACAGCAACATCGACCAGCCCACACACACACACACATATACACACACACACACCACAAACATTAACAACATGCTGGGCAGAACCCTATCGACTTGGTGGAGCGCTCTGGTATGATATCACTACACCTAATGAGACTAAGATAAGCCTCATTACCAGCAGCGCTCGCTCACATGCCAGTCAAATGCAGGGTCGTTCTACACCAGTTTTAGCTCCCCTATGGTTACGCCCTCTTCCCCCTTTTGTTGGCATAGTCCTCACACACAGAGCACCAACTCTGAGTATAAACAACACTGTGCCCCAGCGGACGAAAAACACATGGGTAAATGTAAACACACACGAACACACGCCCAGATGTATGCAGATATGCACTCACTTACGCTCAGGTGTAAGTTCTCAGAGGACACAAGTCAATCTCTGTGTCCCCCGAGCATTCACACACACCACCTCCCTCTCTGACTCCCTCCTACCCTCCACCCTCAGGAGAAAGATAGAGAACCAGCCTCTACTGTGTCCCTCACACTACACACACACACACACACACACACACACACACACACACACACTCATAAATCTCTTCATATCTGCACCGCTGCTTCTTGTCTTCCCTCTCTGTATGTCTGTATATGTGTGTGTGCATGTATAGATGGTGTGTGTGTGTGTGAACGACAGACAGCGGGCTGGGGTGTTTTAGCCACAGGCGTCACTACCTGACCCCCATGGCTGTGAGATTGACAGCTGTGGTCCCGCCTAATTGCATTACTCTCCCAGGTGATTGGCTCACACCCTGGGGGCTCATTTGTCGGGATGCATTGTGGTAATGATGTAAATTAGCAGATCTGCGTGTCACTCAGCCTTCTCCCCCCCTGCTGATTGGCCCCGCTGTGCTCCAGGGCTCGGCCCCCAGCTGAGGGAGCCAGCTCATTGGTCCTTGGGGAACCAGGAAGTCCCCCAGAAATAGGGCTTTACAGATTGGGCATCCCTGTGGGCTGATATTATCCATCCTCCCACCTCTTTACCTGTCAGTCAAAACTCAGGGACTGATCCCTGAAGCCTCTATCTCCTATCAGACACACACACACACACACACACACTCTCACACAGAGACATGTAGGTGGTATAGGCACCTGTAATAGCCCCATGTTGGCTAAGACCCTGAATGCTCTCTATTCTAACTGTATAAACTGTTTGAAAATACACTAAAAAGTGTGTGTGTGTGTGTGTGTGTGTGTGTGCTCGTCCAGAATAGAAATAAAGGCCACAGGCTCAGGCTCTGTTCCCCACTGCTTACCCAGCATGCCCTAGCTATGTCCTCTATCAAAACCAGACACCATCACAGTGACAGACAGCTAGAGAAACATATAGACAAACACACTTGTGCACAAACATGTTCACACACACTTTGACTCCCTGGTTTCTGTGCCTGTCTGTCTCAATAACATCAATTGAAGTGTTAGTTACAGTAAATGTCTGGTGTGTGTGTGTGTATCAGGTGGCAGCAGTGTGTATGTGCACAGCACTCCTGTAGTGTTGCTGAAAGGTTTCGTGGAAGTGTCTAGATTCTTTGTTAAACTCGCTGTGGTTATATGAGGCAGAATATGAATAAAGACTAAATAATGTCAGCATCAGCATGAATCAATACTTATACAGATGCACAATCACTTGGTCTGGACCTCAGCCCATGATCAATAGTTTACTCTGAGTTATTGTCTTCATATTAACAAGTGGAGTGCTCCCTGAGGAATACGTATGAATGGCTAAATGAGACCACTCCAAACCTCTCAACAGGACCTGGCGTTGTTTTTACAGCCTCCTTTGTTTGAGTTCAGACACTGCATCTCAAAAGCCTTTTTAGCCAAATTTGGATGCACTGTAGGTGTTTCCAAAACACTCAGGCCCTCATGAAACTCTAATTGCCTGCTCTCTGCAATCTGAATGTCCCTCACATCAATTCATGTATTGACGTGTGTCCCTCTTGTCAGTGTTTGGCAAAATTATGATTTTTTTTTTCCTGCATCTAAGATTATTCATAAATCAATTCATATTTTTTTATTGTAGCAGGTGGGGGACTTTCATATTGACTCCAAAAATGCAAAAAAAAAAAGATCAAAATAAGTCAACAAAAGTCAAGGAAAAGTTTTTAATGAGCTCCTGTCATGATTGAAAAGAAGCAGAGTCAATATCATATTGCTTCATTTTTCTCTGTGTAGCAGGATGTTAACATCAGAATCATGATTTTACTTTGTTTGTGGTGCAGCAATGGCATCTTAGTTATTTCTGCATGTGTTAGATATTAGTATTTGCACCACACTTGTGGAACAGCCCTCCTAACCATCTGAGGGCAGCACAGAACCTAGTCTCTTTTTTTAAAAAAAGGCCTTCTATTCAGGAGGGTTTTTTCATATTAAACCTGCAGTGCAGGACTTTTACATATAAATGAACGTCCATTACATTGAAGCCCTTGCCAAACAAGTTCACACAATGCTGATTAAGCCTATCACGGCCAGTTAAATCTCTCTGTATTTCACAGCATATGGAGTTTTTAAATCTCATGTCAGGGGCGACATTCCCGTGCTGGCTGTTTGGCCGTTAATTGTGTGGCTCTTCTAGAGTTTCCAAATGTTATCTGACCAAATGGACCAAATTCTGATAGTGAAACGAGTCATTTTGCAGTGGTTGTGTGACACTCAAAACAATTTATCCACCGTTTTACAGCCGCAACAGTAGATTATGGCCAGTGGTGTACTGGCTATAGGGCATACTGTTTTGGGAAAAATCCCGGTGTGCCAGTGGGCCGTCAAAAATATGTTTTTGGGCCTGCGGACCGTCTAACTATGTCAGATTTTACCGGCCATCTCTGTGTGCCTGTCATTCAGGGTGCACATGAGAGCGTGCTGCATGCCTGTGTCAGGCAATCACAGCCATGCGCCACCCTGTACTCTCACTGCCAGAAGGGGGAGACAAAAGTCCCACACTCCAGTTTTAACTATTATCACTATTTATGCCTCTGCGCTGGTGACAGCTGTGGCAGGAGGCAATATGTTTTCGGGTTCTCCGTCTGTCCTTCTGCCTGTACCTCCGTCCCATTCTCGTGAACACAATATCTCAGGAACGCCTTGAGGGAATTTCTTCAACTTTGGTACAAACATCCACCTTGGACTCAAGGATGAACTGATTAGATTTTGGTGGTCAAAGGACAAGGTCACTGTGACCTCATGCCCATCCCATTCTCATGAACGCGATATCTCAGGAACGCATAGAGGGAATTTCATTACATCTTGCACAAATGTCCACTTGGACCTCACAAAACTTGTCTTTGGCCATAACTCAAGAATTCATATGCTAACTATGACAAAGTTTCACAGAAATGTCTAATACAATGAATTGATGACATTTTATATCCAAAAGGTCAAAGGTCAACTTCACTGTGACATCATAATGTTCTGCAAAAACACTTTTCTGCCCATTATTCAACACCATAACTCAGGAACAGAAGGGGAGATTGTGACTATATTTCACATTTGGTCAGATACTGAATTGGTGACACTAATCTTGGGTGCTGTGCTCGTAATTTTATAGATCTTCTGTGCTGCCGGGTTGAAGATGTGTGTGAAGCATCCACATTTTAGAATTTGTAGTTTCTTTGCAGCAACATCCATATCTGAAGCATCATAAACTGTCATGGCTACAACTCTGTGTTCTATCAGAATCAGCTTTATTAGCCGAGCATGTGAACACATAAAAGGAAAACACATGTAATACCTTTTATTAAATTCCTTCAAAGTCTTGACTACAAATATTATATGAGTCTGGACAGACATGGATATAAAATGCCACTTGAGTGGTTGGTGGAGGCATTCAACCACGAGGCAGTATTTCTTTATGTTGTGTGTTCTGTGTTATTAATACTGGAGCATTTTGAGTTTCACTATGAATGAAAAGTGTGGTACAAATTAAATGTATCATTATTATTATTACTATCACACTGTGTGTGTATGCGTGCATGCACGTGCATTACTGACTGAGTAATCGCTGTAAATTGGAGATGTTTAGAGATGCTTGTGGTTGATTCTGGCAAAGTCCCTGTAAAAACTCTCTCATGGAAAATCACTTCCCATGACGTGGCACATGTGCCAAACACACACATACACACACACCTTTAAGTGCTGCATCTACCATCTCTCCCTCTCACCCTCCTTTACCTACTTTGCAGTAAATGTAGTAACCTGTATTAAGTTGCCGCCACTACTTGGCAGAGCGTGAGAAAGCAGCGAGCATGATGGGTAATTGCCATGCTGCACGCAGTGTCTACAGGAGCACTCTTTATGAGGTGACGGCGGGGAGCGAGAGGAGGATGAGAAGGAAGGATGGAGGACACCGGAGTATTCCCTCCTCCCTTCAGATCCCCTCACTTTTCTGACCAAGAGTTTAAAAGTTTTAAGGATTGTGTAATCAATCTGCCTCTATTTTATTGATGATTCCGATCAGATTTTCTCTATTAACAGTTTTTTATATCTCAGTTTTCATAAGTAATGCCTCGGATCTATTTGTGTGACAGTTAATGAAAATGTCTTGGAGAAATCTCAAGATTGTGGCATGGGTTTAGTTTGTGCCTCTAGCGTTTATGTGTTTAGGGGCAATAATTGATTTCTGTGTTGTGCCCCGCAGGGCTTGTCCCACATCTCTAAACACGCACATTCATGCACACACACACACGCACAGGAAAGCATGTTGCAATATTAATGAGACATGAATAAGACATGAAGAGAGACCCCCCTCTTATACGCTCACACCCTCCCCAGCTGCTTCCTGTCTGCAGATTACCCAGCTTTCACTGGGCTCTGGTTAAGTGGGGCCAGGAAGAGATTTAACCCCCTCAGCAGGAGCAGACACACACACACACACGGTGTGCACATACAACCACACACACTCCCTACTGCCAGCAAACATGGGCTTGCTTATTACGATATTGGAAACTATCTGTTTTATTGTGTGGTTGGCTGCTAACGGAGCTTCAGGTGTTTGTAATCTGGACAAAATATGATTGATGTTTAAGGATAATCATTTTATGTCTACTCCTCAATGGTGATCGATATTCACCAACTTAGGCTACAGCAGAAGCATTAACTAGCTGCTTCAGCTTGAGGTGTAATGTAAACTAAATTGACAAAATTTTACTGGTGTCTGTGGAAGTGGCAGTTACCTAATATTTATTTCAATTTTGGGTTTCTGAAAACAATTTTGAGATTCCCAGTAGCCACTTTAACAATCATACTATGCATTAACTCTTTGACTGGGTCCATTTGTGAGGTGTACTTAGAGCTAAATAAATCGTAAGGAAACCGTCTAGGCTCAGCTTAATGTCACCATATTAAACACTTGATAAGTAAAATGGATGTATGTTGCTGCAAATTGAGTTGTGACCTTCCATCTGTTTGTGTTGTAGGCCTCAGCGACATCTAGCCAGGGACCTGCTTCTCTGGGCTCCCAGGTTCATGCTGCAGCTGTCAACGGAGATAGGAGCGCCCTTCTCAAACTCATCACAGGTAAGTAACCCTAAAAATGATTACAAATTCATTCACTACCACTACCTCAGCTGCATCACACAGGTGAAGCAGACACACAGGAGCGCGTTCAGTTCACATTAATATGTAATACTGTAATGCTTTATTGATTTCTATAAGGACATTTTCTTTGCATCTTCACCATCTGCAGAGAGGTCAGAGCGCAGGGTCAGCTGCAGCAGAGCACCCATGCAGCTGGTAGGATATTAGGGTTTTGCATAGGCAAACTACAGCAGAGCAGGTGCTCGCCAGCATGCAAGCTGGAACCTTGTTCCTGCTGCTAAAGCATAGTCCTCCTTACGCACAGAGGCACCCTTCTTCCAAAGCGCTGGCATTAGCTAAACAATTAACTATGTTGATATTTAAACAGGAATATGCAGAAAATGGAGTCTTACTCAGGCTGTAGAATAGAAATGTGGCAGAAAAATATAGAAGAGCATCAAATTAATTTTGCAAATTAAGCTACTCTTCATAAGGAGGAAACAGGGTCTTTCAGTTTATTAGTGGTACAGTATTTCCTTATGGCTCCCAGCTGCTCCAAATAAATTGATTTATTTATAAAAGTGGAAGTGGAAATTCCCATAAAAGTGAAGCAATGAAAGGTTTAAAGTATAAGGAGTTGCCTTTCAAAAACTGTTTCTAATGTACATCACAAGCCACCTAATTCTACTTTGTTAAAAAAATCAATGCATTTCGACCAAAATCTTGTTCTCTGTTTAAGCGCATCCTCAGACTTAAACCCTCAACCTCCCCTTCTACTTGGTTTGTATGTGTTTGTGTGTCTGCCTGTGCATGTGTGCCTGTGTGTATGTAGCAGAGCCTTCACTGCGGGACCGTGAAGACCAGTTTGGCCGGACCCCTTTGATGTACTGTGTGCTGGCTGACCGCCTGGATTGCGCAGAGATTCTGCTGAAGGCCGGAGCCTCGGTCAACAAGACCGACCACAGCCAGCGCACAGCTCTGCACCTCGCTGCACAGAAGGTACGGACTCCACACATACACAGGTGCACACACAAATGCTGATGTGTGGCAGCCCTTCTTTGTGATGAAGGGTATGGTAGAGTATATATTGAATAAAGTTGACCACGTTAATCCACAAAACTGCATAAAAGGATGGATTTAAAAAAGAGGATGGATCTAGTAAAGGTTTGGTGGCAAAAAGAGGGAATTTATGACAGTCCATAAGCTCCAGTGGGAAGCCAGTGCCCCCTAGTGGCTGCAGTTATGGCCTAAGGGCTTCTGGAGAGGAATCTTAACTCAGTTATAATCCTGCCACACAAACATTGACGCTATGAGCATTACTTGCACACATACATACACATTATCAATTATTCTGCATGGAGAAAGTCCCGTTTCACAGCCACTGAAACCTGTGAAAGAAGATAGAAAATTGTTCCAACATTTAGAGGCTTGATGTTCTTTTCACTTCAGTTCAGACTCAGGAACAGTCAGAAGAGACAATGTTAATAGGAACACTTCTTGACAGGGTGGTCTGTTCTCTCTAGAGGGATGGAGCAGGAAAACAGTGGGATGTGCTGCTAATAATATCTCTTTACAACTCACTGGTAGCTTTTTTACAGGAGTATACTGATGCAGGATCATCATATCATTGAAGAAAGAGGGGAGGTAATAGGCTTTTGGGGTCCGTGTGTATGTGTGTGTGTGTGTTTGTATGTGTGTGTGTTGGGGGATGATAGTGATGGGAAGCCCTGTCTCTTTGACATCTGATCAATAAGTGGCTGAGACAGGGAGAGAGGCCAGGGATTACCGATCTAATTGGACTGAGAATAGGGAGGATGGGAACACACACACACACACACACACACACACACACACACACACACACACATGCTCACAGTCTAGATGCATGCTCACACACGAGATAGATCCGTCAGACTGTGGCGTTGTGGTCACAGGATGGCAAATATACAAAACACACATGTACGCCGTCTCACTCACATAGACATACAACCTGCCGTCCCGCGACAGCTGTTGCGCAATGCATCACCTAGAGGCCCGGTGGTGAGAGGCTTAGACCAAAACTGAGGATGATGATGAAGATGATGATGATGATGTGGAGGGGGGCGACAGGCAGAGAGCAGCTGCTCTGCCAGGCCACAGAGCCGCTGTTTACTGTTTAACAGCTCATCACACACGCTGAGCAGAGAGGCAGGAGGAGTGAACGAAGATGGATGACCTGCGGATTGAACCAGACACCGCTAAAAGCCTGGGGAGTCTGTGTGTGTGGGAGTGTGTGTGTCACTGCTGCTGGTCCATGACTAATTTTGAGGTGAATTGCTGATTTCTGAGCTACTTTGTATAGGATACTATCTTACAGGGATCTCTGTGTCTGTGTGTTGCAGGGGAACGTGCGTTTCCTGAAGCTGCTGCTGTCCAGGCGGGCTAACTGGCTGCAGAAAGATTTAGAGGAGATGACCCCGCTCCACCTGGCCACCCGACACCCCTCTCCAAAAGCCCTCGCCCTGCTGCTCAAACACATCGGACCCGGAGAGGTTGACACACAGGACAAGAACAAGGTATTACAGTACAGATACAGACACACAAAAAAGGAGTCAGAAGCTTGTTTGTCTTTACAACTGCTCATAGTTTGTCCTCAATCAGAAACCAGCCAGTCTGGGCGTCTAACCAATAACCTGCAAAGAGATAACTGACTGACTGAAGATAGTTTGTTACAAGCAGCAGGAATTTGAGGTCATACACACATAAACACACTCACATAGCAGTGAACGATTTTAACAATCTGCGGCTTTGTCCTGTGTTCTGCTGATAAGACCACAAACACACAGTCTCCTCTGTCTGCTGGAGCTGATGTGTATCTGACATCAGTAGTTAGTTTTGTAATAATCCAATATGCATCATCGTGTCAGATGACAGTGGTTTCAGCAAATCTCAGAATAGCTCAGTAGCCGTCATGAAGGCAGTATCTGGGTTACAATCACAGCTTCCCGCTGGATCTTCAATATGAGCTTTGTGTAGCACGCAGCCCTCATATTTCCTGGCCATGTCATAGTGGAGTAATTTTTTTAACGTTAATGGAAACCTCAAATCTGGTGCTACAACAGCCTCCTCTGTTTTCGACTCCATTCATCATCTTGGTCTCTCTTTTCATATCCCTCTCTCTCTCGGGCATGCTTTCTCTTTTTACAGCAAACTGCTCTTCACTGGTCAGCGTTTTATAACCGACCAGAACATGTGCGCCTTCTGATCAAGCACGATTCCAACATCGGCATCCCCGACAGCGAGGGCAAGATCCCTCTGCACTGGGCCGCACACAGTCAGGAGCCCAGCGCCACACAGACTGTCCGCTGTATACTGGTACACACCAGCGTTCACACACACAAGTGATCTGTCATTATCATCCTCCATCATGACCCTTCAGTCCACATCTTTTTCTTTAATCTGTCTTGTGTGTGTGTGTGTGTGTGTGTGTGTGTGTGTGTGTGTGTAGGAGGCAGCTCCCACAGAGTCCCTCTTGAACTGGCAGGACTATGAGGGTCGGACACCCCTGCACTTCGCCGTTGCCGACGGTAACGAGGCAGTGGTGGAGGTGCTGACGTCTTACGAGGGCTGTAATGTGACAGCTTATGATAACCTCTTCAGGACGCCGCTACACTGGGCTGCTCTGCTCGGTGAGTGGACACACCTCCCGCATGTGACCTGCTGCTGTCTGATTGACTGCTATACATTGAAAATAAAAGATTTCCATGTGCAAATTATGTCCACTTCCCCCAAAAACAATATTCTTATGAAAAAATGTTTTACACTGGCTAGCTGTTTATAGTCTGTGTCGTAATCAAGTTAAAGCCAAATAGTATCAGTTATTACCCACATGATAAGAAGATGTTTTATGTATTTTCTTTAGGTTTATGGCTTTCACAAGTTGTTTTTATCACACCATACAAAGACAAGTTCTCAGTAATTGAGCAGGAAATAGTGACACTTGAATTATGTCAACTTGGAGAACTGGACTCCTGATCTGTTAACAGTTTGTAAAGCAAACTGAAAAAGCATAAAAGTGCCTTTGAAGGACAGTATGGACAGTATAGTTTGAGCAGTTGTCCCAGCTGCTTACATCCTTTTCATTCATCTGTCACCCAACACATCTACGTGTGTTTTTCAGGCCACGCCAGAATCGTCCACCTGCTGTTGGAGAGAAACACGTCGGGCACAATTCCCTCCGATAGCCAAGGAGCAACACCTCTGCACTATGGAGCTCAGAGCAACAATGCTGTGAGTCATAAAGCTGGAAAACCTGATGAGTCAGCATCATGTAACTCCACCCAAAATACAATATCGTTGACAATGAAATAAAGCTGTTTGTTTCTATATGTTTTGATACTTAAACTGAAGTTCAAAGTTCATTCTTGACCTTGGAAATAGCAAGATATTTTAAGAATTTATAGCTTGATTGTTCAGTATGTGGAATCCAAAGCTTCTAATAGCCCTTGAAAGAAGGTTAAATTATGTTTAATTAGAAATTTGGGACTGTAATGTTATCATTCTACTTACATCATTTGACTTGAAGTTGTTTTACTGATGATTATTGGTTTGCTGGAATTACGATGTTGCCTTGTTAAATAGACTTGCACATCTTTAGTGTCTTTCTATCTCTAAAACAAAACAAAACTTAAAGTAATTGTTTG
The DNA here is from genome assembly GCF_963924715.1 of Thunnus thynnus. Classification (NCBI taxonomy): domain Eukaryota; kingdom Metazoa; phylum Chordata; class Actinopteri; order Scombriformes; family Scombridae; genus Thunnus; species Thunnus thynnus. Next base: position 16,836,447 of record NC_089526.1, on the reverse strand, counting down.
TCTATGTATATGTGTGTGTGTGTGTGTGTAGGAGACAGTGGGTGTGTTTCTGTCCCACCCGTCGGTGAAGGATGAACCCGATCTGGAGGGGAGGACGGCCTTCATGTGGGCCGCTGGGAAGGGCAGTGATGATGTCATCCGCACGATGCTGGCCCTCACGCCTCACATTGACATCAACATGGCGGACAAGTACGGAGGCACCGGTGAGCGCCTGTGAAACAAGAGGAGGAACCGAGGCTCCTCTAAACTGCTTCGACCCATATCCATCCCCACCTGTGATGACATAAATGCCCTGGACACCTTTACACTTGTTCTGTTGGTTTTTTCTGCTGCTTGTTTTAGGCTAGAGATGATGATGTCACAGGGGATTCCCCCTAAGGTGCTAGAGAGACTGCGAGACTGAGGGAGAGAGGGAAGTGATACTGTCAGCAAAATTAGTGTGCGCTCGCTGAATAGACTCCCACCACTGCCAGCACTGTCCTCTGACACACACACATGCGGACACACATGACTTACTGCCACACTCTGACCCCCCAGGGCTGTTAGGACATATGATCTCCATGGCGATAGCCCTTCTGCTCAGTTGGGTGGCCATTGTTTATGCATGCATAACATGCGACGGTTGACTCATGCTAATGAGACGGTGTGAAGGGCAGTGCAGCTGACTGGTGCCCAGATCCCTTCCATGCACTTGACTCTAGTCTGTACTGTCTGGGGACTGGAGAGAGACAAGGAGGGGGGGTAGCCACGACAAGGCTTAAGTGTGTTGCTCCTCATTAAATTTCTCTATCTGTTTAACCCTCCACTGACCAGGCTTTAGCCAGAGCCCAGAGAGGAGCAGCAGTTGAGGGGGATGAATGAACAAAGACAAGGCAGGCGAGGGAGGAGCAATTGTCCTGAGGGTGTTTATTGCCCAGTTAGACATCTTGTATTCTTATCTGGGATAATTTTCTTTGTGTGTGTGTGTGTGTTCAAACAGCACTGCATGCGGCCTCCCTGTCAGGCCATGTGAGCACAGTGAAGCTGCTGTTGGAGAGAGGAGCCATGGTCGATTCTCTGGACGTGATGAAACACACGCCGCTGTTTCGTGCCTGTGAGATGGGACACAGGGATGTTATACTCACACTCATCAAAGGTGGGTGTCAGTGGTACTATATACATTATGGTCCATGGTCTAGGTAGGAGAGGATTTGACTGTTGCACACTGTAAGTCTTGTAACTTAAATGCTTCAACTGAAGTCTAAATGTATTGAATAAAGGTTCTGCACGTGTGGACCTGGTAGACGTGGATGGTCACACTGCTTTGCACTGGGCAGCTCTGGGAGGGAATGCTGAAGTCTGCCAGATACTAATGGAGAATGGGATTAGTCCCAATGTACAGGTACATACAGCATAAACACACATCATGGTGGTGCAACACTAAAGGAGTAGTTCAGAAATTTTCAGTGGCTTGTTGTATAGTCATACTCCTCTATCAAATACCCAGGTTTCTTTTTCTGAGTCATCTATCCCTTTATATTTTACTGGACATGCAACTACAGCTGTCAAGCCACAATCTTCATTCAGCACACAAAAAGCACTAAAAGGATAGGTTCATCATTTTTCAAGTCTGTCTTAAAACTACAGTCAGGTGCCCCTTTGAACACTGAAAGAGGTTTTCCTCACTGTAATCATTCTTCCTGTTCATACTATGTGAAGATCCAATCCAAATACGCTTACAATAGTGTAAGTGCTGTTGAACCTTAGTTCTTCATCTGTATATTCATCGTGACAATAAATACAACTGCATTTAAAAAAATAAACACAAGAACATCTAATTTGTAATGATAGACTGCTGTAGTATCATGTTAGCTTTGACTACACTATTGAGGAATGTAGATTTTGTCCCTCATTAATTGCTTAAGAAATAGTTGGAAAGCTGGAGCTGCAAGTCCACGATGTATCAAAGGACAGATGACTTTAGAAATGAAACCTTCCCGTGTACTTCATGATAATATTTGACTACTGTTGTGCAGGACCAGGCAGGACGCACTCCTCTGCAGTGTGCTGCTTATGGAGGCTACATCACCTGCATGGCTGTGCTCATGGAGAACAATGCTGATCCAAACATACAGGACAAGGAGGTAAGAATCCTCTCATGTGTCCACACATGTCTCCATATTATTTGAGCTTTCCAAACACAATTGCAGCGTGATTAGGTGCTCTTTCTTTATTGGTGCACAGGGGCGGACTGCTCTCCACTGGTCATGCAACAATGGCTATCTGGATGCTGTGAAGCTGCTTCTCGGCTACAACGCCTTTCCTAACCACATGGAGCACACTGAGGAGAGGTGAGGATAGAGCTAGTAATGACTGAGGGATCGACAGTAAAGTGAATCTATGAATGACACTTTGTGTTTCTGTCGTGCAGGTACACACCGCTTGACTATGCTCTGCTAGGGGGGCACAGTGAGGTGACTCAGTTCATGCTGGAACACGGCGCTCTGTCCATAGCAGCCATCCAGGACATCGCCGCTGCCTCCATCCAGGCTGTCTACAAGGGCTACACCGTCCGCAAGGCCTTCAGAGAGAGAAAGCAGCTCCTCATGAGACACGAGCAATTGCGCAAGGATGCAGCCAAGTGAGAGATGAGCTCATACACTCAAACAGTTCAGACACATACGCATATTTACATATTTGTGTGCCTAGACTTACACAGAGCCACACAATCCTTCATTCCTGTTTCTGTCTTCATTATCAGTCTCTGTCGTCTTCTTCTTCTCGCCCATATAGAAACAGTCACACTCGCTCCATATCTATCTTTCTTTCTGTCGTCCCTGCACACATATACATCTTCTTCCTGTCTTTTTCTTTGGGCTTGTTCTCCTTTTGTCATTTGCTTACCAGTCTCACCTCTCACTCTCTTATATGACAAGAGTTTGAGAAGCTAATTTGTTTTAAGCGGGCACATTGACTTCAACTTTTGTTTTTACTTTGAATTTCAAGCAGGCGGTTTCATTGAGATAAAGGTTTTGTGTTTTTCCACAGTAACCTATGTGAATATTAATCTGTTGAATAACAAAGCTGTGCCCAGATGCACAACACTTTTAAACGCACCACAACTAAAAACAACAGGGGTCACCAGATACCTGTAGTGTAGTATCTTGATATGAATAAAATAGTACCCCAGTTTAACAATGTTATAATAAATACTAAATACTAAAAGCAGATTAGATGTTATGAGTAGATGGCTCATTTCTGCAGTAATCCACCATCAAATTTCCTTCAAAACATGTCTGTACATCTAAAACAAGTGTTCATACATGAGTTTTTCCATCTGGGCCTCGGCTGTTCATGTGTTTTTCAGACAAACCTGTCACGTTATGGTTCTACTGCTTTTCTTCGTGTTTAGGAAGCGAGAGGAAGAACAGCGGAGAAGAGAGGCCGTGCAGCGAGTCTCTGTGGCCACTGCAGAGAAACGAAAGGTCTCTGTGGCGAGAGCAGAGCAGGAGAAACTCTCCTTAGTGAACATTATAGAGGACTTATCCATGAATGACTCAGTGGTGGAAACAAAGAAATCATCCAAACCTGAACGCACCAAGAACAAAGAGGAGAGACACAAAGGTACAAACAGACGGGAAACCCTTGAAGATGTAATGATCCACTGTCAGCTGGAATTGATAATGTGTTGACAGTTATGACATTGTGTCGATTTAGATTTGAACACTATCATAAAAGACCAAGTGGACAACATCATGTCTTTTCTATATCAAGTATCTCATGTATTAAATTGTCTTTTAACTTCATGCCACCAGGCCACAAGAGCAGATCCTCCAGAAGAAGTAAAGCATCTGAACCACATGAGGTTCCTGATGCTCCAAACCGCCACTGTCATGTGCCCTGTGACACTACACCCTGTGCTCCCCAGACCACCAGGCTGAAGGAACTACTCTCTCCCGCCAGCTGCAACCAACCACCCACCCTCAAACCCAGACCCCCCTCCACACCCAAAGTCAGGGAACAACCTTCCACAAGCATCTCCAGCATGGACCAAACTGACACAATTACCAGAGAATGCATCCCTCTAAAAAAGAGAGACGCTCACACGACTGTGCAGACTGCCCCCGGCAAGACTGATGCCCTCACCTCTGCACAAAAGCACAGAAACCACAAGGAGCAGACTTCAGAAAAGGCCGCTACCAAAGATCAAACTCACACTCCCTCATTAAGAAGGAGTTCATCCTCGGACCGCAGAAGCCCTTCACGAAAAACTCAGGCTGCCGCACACGCACCAATCCCAAAGCGCACACACAGAGGACAGGACAAAGAGCAGCGCAGGAGAAGAAACGAGGCTGCACGGATCATCCAGAGAGCTTGGCGAAGGCGAGTTTATGTTTTTGTTCTTGATTGTGCTTGTGTTTGTACCTGGAGGGGTGTTCAGTAGCCGAAGCTTCTCGGTCTACGGGACATTAGCAGTGCCATGTGGTGCCCACATGTGCCCTCTCTCACATACATGCCATCTCTCCGGTAACACCACCCCACCCCCCCTCCCCAATCTATGGTCTGGATGCCATCAACACTTTAGCAGTGGGGGGGAGAGCGTGGGAGATGAGTGGGACAAGGAGTCAGGGGATAGACGGGCTATAATCTAGAGCTTTCATACTGGTTTAACAAGAGGCTAAAAGTTCAGCCGTGCTGCTGTAATAGCTACCAGGAGCTTCTCTTTACTTTCCTCTGCCTCTTACACACTGTGTTTCTCTTAGAGCCTGCCAGTCCGCCGCAGGAGGCCCTCTGTTTCCATTCAGCTTCACAATTATATTCTGAATGTGCTGCCTATTAACTGCCTTGAATAAAGTCTGTTTACTTTGTTTATGCTTAGTGAGTATTAGTGTGAGGAGTTGCCAGCTTTTAGACCTTTGAACGCTGTCTGAGATTTTTTTTTATTGAACAGTATGCGTGTGTATGCGCTTGCATGGGGACGTGTGTCTGCAGGTTCCACGCACGCAGACGGAGAGAAGCCAAGGCCTGCGAAGAGGTGGAGTCAAGCGATTTAAACCTCACCCCTAATAGGAAGAAGATGGAAATACGAGCGCCCCCCGCCAAACCAGCAGCGAGTAAGAGCTCTGTGCTACAAAGCATCTATGGTGAGATAATTCACATACTGCCCAAAACATGCTTTTTTTTTTGTTTTCCTGATCACATTTTTTCATATTTATGTATAAAACAACGACAAACCAGAAAACAAAGGTATGGTCACATTTGATTTCAGTCCAAAAAACTGCCCTGCAACTAAAAAAGGATATGATTTCACAGCAATGAGGACATAAATTAACATTGAGCTAAGCAATAACACACACTGTAAACAGTTTTTAAGAGCGATGCTGCAGTTTGTTGTATGGTAGTGTAATATCGTACTAATCAGGGAGATGACACACTGCTAGAATAAAGAAAAACAGTACATCCCTGTGTCCACTGGCCGACCGTGCACATTCACAGGTCAGTCACAGGTCATGAGTCTACCAGAGCCGACTGGAGTTCACAACAAAAGAGGAAACACATTCTTGAATTCACAAGTTGCGTAGGGAGACTGATCAAATATTTGTAGATACCGATGCTAATGGAAACCCACTTTAACGGTAAACCAACAGTAAATCACTTATTTCAGGGTGATTTTCATGCCTTTATTAATGATTTGACAGTAGAGAGATGGCGGGAAATGAGGGGAGAGAGAGATAGGGAATGACGTACAGAAAGGTTCCCAGCCGGACTCAAACCAGTGATGTTGCTGTTCATGGTCTGCGCTTTAAACCACTACACCACCGGGGCACCCCAATCAATAACTTATGGTTGAAAACAGCTGCACTGTTCTCCAAAGGCTGAGACTTTGACGCATATTGCATGTCTGGTCAAACCCAAATCAAAGATGAAAGTAGCTGCTGACCTCTCTGATTATGACCAGAGGTGCAGCATGCTTTAAAGCTGCAACCAACTTTAAAGCATGCTGAACTTTAAGAGCAGTGCAGCATCATCATCAGTAGCTGTGGCAGTTTTCTGCCCTGCATGATTCAGTGTTGTTTACTGTTTGAGATGGGCGTCTTTCCATTTTAATTGAAACCGTAGCTCTTGAATTACATGAAAACCCTGACATTGGAAACAGAGATTTTTTAGGATCAAAGCGAGAAGCTGGAAATCAAAATGCTTGTCATGTTGGTGTAGAACACGCTGTAAGTGACTAATGCTGGGAACAGGAAGCCGTGTAAATGTCCGGGTGATGCTTCAATCCACATACCAGGACAGTATCAGCCTGGTTGCCTGTTTGGACCCTCTGGTAGGGTTTCACCCCCACAGACAGGCCTGACCTTCATCACACATCACCAGGTGATGATGGGAAAACGGGCAGAAACCTTGCCGCGCCAAAACATACAAGCGTGTACGCCGTCTCCGCTAACAGACAGATAGACACCCCCCGCCCTCTTCGCTCTGACCCAACCTTCTGACGTGGTATTCCCCTCCCCCATCTCACCTCTCTCTCTCTCTCCCTCTCCCTCTCTCTCTCTCCTTCTCTCTCTCTGACAGTCCTGGCACTGTGAAAAGTTCAGAGCTGTCAGGGGGAATGTCAGACAACTGCGTAGAGCTATCTGCTCAACACACACACACACACAAACCCCCCACACGGTGCCCCACACACACACACACACACACACACACATTCACGAGACTCATTCTTTCACTCCCTCACCTTTTTTTTTTTTTTTTCAAGAAGTAGACACACATTTGACACACAACTCTGAACTGGGTCACGCACTGCTCTGTTAATCATTGTAAACCTTTATTTAATGTCTGTGAATTATTTTATCTCAAATGTATCTCTAATATCTGTTTTCATCTCTGCAGCGACAACATGGAAAGAGATTAATCTATTTGTGCATCACTGATAACAAAACTAAGTGTCAAAGAACTGTTGTATGCAAGTTTGATTTGCTGACTAAAAAAACCCCACAGCGCTGGAGTAGTTATAATTCATAAAAACACAAAAAAATCTAATTATTTATTCACATTGTAACACCTGACAATCACACACACTGTACATGCAAAGGCAGAGGGGTGAAACCTAAATGTTCCAGTCTCTCTTCATAACATAAAACAGGAAAATTATTCCAAAACCACCTTTTCAACCATTTTGAAATTGCACTCTGATGTGATAAACTTAAAACTTGCAGGAACATTGTAGGACGATCCATCAAACTCTTAAAACAAAACAGTAAAAACCATCTTTAACTACTTCTTGTGGAATAGATCTGAGTGTCTTTAATCAACAGAAAGTAGTTCCTTAAGAAACTTTTTAAAAATAATTCAAGTTTGAATATTTAGAATAATGAGAAACAATTGGTAGGCCCCAGCGAGGATTGAACTCGCGACCCCTGGTTTACAAGACCAGTGCTCTAACCACTGAGCTATAGGGCCTTTGTTGATTACATTGTCATCAGATAGCTATTTGATGACTACACCCTGGACAATCATGGGTGTGGAACCTATCAACCAGTTAAAGGAGCATCCTGCACTTTGTAACGTAGCACCAGCTGGTTGACTTAAGAAACTGTTTACGTGTTCTCATTGACTGTTAATCTAAATAGAGATATCATCATAACGTTTTGTTTTTACCATCATTCAGGCAACTCTATGGCCAGACGCGGGCGTTCACTCCGAGGCTCTCAGTCTCAGCTGCTCCTGGACATGCCTTTACGCACCCAGAGCCAGTGTAAGTTCATGCACACACACACTTTTTACTGTGTGTAAGTATTTTTAGGATAAATGTATGTGCTTATTTTACAGTGAGCGGTATCGACTGCGTGCACCTGACTGAAGCCATGAATCAAGCCAAGCAGTACTCTTACCACCTGAGACCACATAGCGCTGGACAGGGGACCAGAGGCCGAGGAAAACATTGAAGCTACACATACACACACATACACCTTATGTTCTTTGATGTTTTCTCAGCTGGCTGGCAGCCTTACCTCTATAGAATTACTATACACATTGTTCGCTCAATGTGCCAAGCTTTCTAAAATTAAGCCATATGACATCAGAGCCGTGACCTCACAGGGTGGGGTTAAGTCTACAGAGATGGTGTGTGTAAAAGATAACCTTTCATCCATTGTGGAAGGAACACATACACACTCCATCTCCCTCGTTCTCCGTAGCCTCTCGCACACACACTGAGATAACCTTTCCTCCTGTTGTGGAGAATGAGGCAGTCTATCAACAGCCGGTCATACCGATAGCCCACCTGCAGCCACGGACACACACACACACACACACTCACACATACAGTTACTCTCTACACATCAGTTTGGTCTCTAAGTGCTTTCCCTCTCAAGAGAAAAATGTATTTCTAAACTATGCTCTGTTTTTACTTTTAATATGCATTTGCACAACAATCATTATTGTGTAATTTTAGAATTACACCTCAATGTTTATTGCTTTTTTATTGTATTATAAGAAAATAAAATAAATTGACACAAAAGGCAGTGCACGTGATTTAACTTTATTTTGCCTTTATTCTGTTTTTTTCTGTTTAGTTTTTTTTTTTTTATTAAAAGACACCAGGTACCCCAATTTGTAACAACAATATTCAAAGGGGGTAAAAGGAGGACAAACAATTTACAGCTAAGGCTGAAGAAAAGAAGAGGCAGGTTAAGACCCAGAAAAAAAGGTGAAACTCCTAAAATGAGGATGTTGAGTATTCATTGTCACTCACAATAAAAAACACATTTCCACTGTATTTCTGTCTGAAAGTTTTGTTGTGAGCACAATACAGAGTCGCTATTGAGCTCTGCGAGTATTTTGTTTGTCTTAAGTAACTGTGGGATGTATGTTGGAGAGGGTGGACTAAGCAACACACCAGGTTCTTGTTTTGGTGGGTGAGTCGATCAGTACATGTCTCGAAGGCCCAGGTTTCCACGATGAGAAGAAGAGCCGTGAGCTACTGTGACGCTGTAACAGTAGAGCAAGTCTGTCAACCACTGCTCCCTGGTCGCACCCCGGGAGTACCTCTGAAACACACACACACAGACACAGTGAGATCAAGTCAACAGCTGGAGGTAATGCAGTTTGCTTTTTCAAATTTTTGAAAAGCTCTTCTGAAAATGTTTTTTTTTTTCTTCCAAGAGAGTTAAACGTGTGCCGTGTTTACCGTCAGGTGTTGTATAATTTCTTGCAGCAGAGCAGCGTTGGCCAGCAGCTGGTTGTGGATCGGCGTATGCTGCAGCAGCATTGACAGGATCTGTCCCAGCTGTGGCAGCTCTTCCTCACTCAGATCTCCAACACGCAACGACTGCAAGACCATCCTCAGCAGGCGGGGGACGGAGCTCAACGCTGACACACAAGCTCCCCAAATTGCCTCCCTGTCATTGTGGCAAAAAAAGTGTGATTTACATATTTATCATCTGACAACAGCAGTGACCAGTTGATGTGCTTTATCGTTAAACTGGTGTTATAAAAGGACCAGATTTTATATCAACAGGGATCATCAGTTAAGAACTACAGTCTTTCAGTACACACCTTTTGTGGTTGGTATCGGCAGGTGCCTCCTGCTGCAGGTTGATGAGCAGAGCCAGCAGGCTGAGGCAGCACTGAGACAAGAAGCGCAGCACAGGCTCAATGGGCAGGACGGACAGGTCCAGTAATCTGGAAACAGCTCTCAGCAGTCCGGCCGCCATACTGTCAGGCACCACCCCCAACTTGATCTAAGACACACACACACAACATACGATAGATGCTTATTTATTTTCCTTTAAAAGGCTCAAAAGCAGTTCAAGGAATAAAACATAGAAAACAGTATTACATGTGTACAAATCAATGAAACCAGTTTCTTACCAGGTATTTACAAATGCCATTTTGCAAGATGTCAAAGCACTGGGACTTTGAACCCAAAGTTTCCAGACAGTGGCAGATTTCCTGTGAATGAAACAGTTAAATTATTAACAAAAATGATCTCATAGTGCCATCAAACATGTGTGCCATTTCCAAGATCTTAATTGATATATTATAGATTATCTCTGTTTAAGCTTTATCCATTGATGTACTGCTTACCATTGAAGCATGACAGAGAATTTTAGCAATGCAACATAATGTTAAAGAAACAAATTTTGTGCTCCATTGGAAGATGTGAAAGTTTTTCTTGTCAGAATTTTTGTTGAAATCTTTCAACGTTTTTTTACAATCACTTCATGCAGAATCTCATTTAAAGACTAGCATAAACATATGTCAATTGTGAAAATTCATCTTCATATACTATAACTGAGTTATAGACACTTATTGTTCTCTATTTCCCAAAGACCTTCACTCCCCAGTGTCAAAGTTTCCGAAGCCATGTTGGGTAATGAAAGGTGACAGATATGAAAATTGGAAAATCTTATTAAAGTTTCAGTCATGATATTGTTAGAGGCAGAATTCAGGACCAAATGAATAAAAAAAACCTTTCTGTCTAAATCTGCTTCAACCTGCATTTATCAGACAAACCACATTAAATTATCATGGTACACACAAGAAACCAAACTAGAGTGTTTCTATGGTATGTTCCTTTCTGAAATTGTGGCCTTCACTGCTCATTGTGAAGCACTTCCTTTATCAAGAACAAAAGTTTGAGCCTGAATTTAAGTTTTGCTGGGATGTAGACGAGATGTGTTTCCGGCTTAAAAAGCTGTCACGCCACCAACTTTTTACAAATGAAAAATAAGGCTCAGCTTTTCCTCATTAACTTCAAATCCAAATCAAATTTCTCATTAGCTTTTATCAAATTGAGGTGTGCGTGAGTGCCGAAGTGCAGGAGTGAGTGCGAGCCAGCGTGTGTCAGACCGGTGCACCTGTTGGCATTCTCCCCGTCATTAAAAACAATCCCGTCTCATTAGTCGAACCAGAGTTGACACAGTCCGTCCCTTAATGCCACCCCCTCCTCGCCACCACGTGTCCCCTCCCTCCTCCTTACCGCCACTTGCCTGTGATTGACTCAGACAGGGAGATGAGAGAGGCAGGATCTGAGGCCTTAATTGAGGAGCTGAATTAGTGATTATAAGCCCCCCACTTGCTCACACACTCACACACACTTGCCCCAAGGCATAGTTACGTTAACGGTAATTTCTGTGCAGAAATGTCACACTCCCATCATGCCATGGGCTCTCATTAGCATTTGTGCATATCCGCTATGCCCGATAACCACGCATCTCCAACCTGCGCAGCGCGATAAAGCTTCCCCTCTCAGCCGGAGCGCCACGATAAAGCTTCCACCCTCTGAGCTCTATATGAGAGACATAGAGAGACCAGGGGGGACTGAAAGACCACAGCTGTGTCCAGAATATCAACACTTTTCAATTTTCAAAACAATGTTTTCCTTCACCTCCTGGTCCCTGTCCCTAAATTCACTTTTTACGTCACGTCTAAGTATTTCTGTGGCAGCGGTTCTTTAAACAGGAATGTGAAGTTACGGGTACTTGTAGTTGCGAGTGTGCAGTGAACACACCTCGACAACGTCCCAGTGGTGTGTGAACTGCTCCAGCGGGGTGGGGTAGAGGCTGAGGGGTGAGAGAGGGGAGGGAGGCAGGGCGCTGTCGTCGCCGGCCTCCTGCAGGGAGGCGAGCTTGTCGGACGAGAAGCCTGTCAGGGTGGAGAACAGGAAGCTGATGTAGTCCACGTCCTGCAGAGCTGCTTCCTGGCTCCCGACCGACCAGCCGCTCAGAGACGACCTGGAGAACGTAATCAGTGAACACGTTACACAATTATTGACACAAAATCTGTTTTTGGACACAACACCTACATTCATTTCCCAAATAATGTTCTATTCATGTATTCCTTATTACATCTCTGAGGTTTATTCATGATGCTGTGTTTTCTAAGAGCATAATAGCATGTTGTGCACAGAAATACTGTTATGAAAAATTCTTCCTTGGCCCGAGGGGCAGATCGATCTGTAACAGTTGGAAATGTGTGTAAATAACAGTATGTTTTGTGAAGCCCAGGAGGCACATGCAGACAGAACTGTCTTCTCAATACTCCATGACGACGCTGCATTCCTGCCTCCCAAAGAGCTCTTTGTATTAAACTCATTACACACACATCCCATCCCATATGAACTCAGCGCTCACTCTGCTCAAAATTTGTATAACACTGCCCCACTGACCACGGCTCCAGACTGCGACCAAAATGGTTTTTTGGCAGTGTGCGAGTTAAAATTTCACGTGGTTGCATTTGTGCGAGTGCATCTTAACGAGGAAGCGGCAGCGGTGGTCCGATAGGAACGAGGGGTGAGGAAAGCGAAGACAGAGAGAGAGAAACGGAGGCACCAGTGGAGAACAAGTCACGATGCAGGTGCCTCCTCCTCTCCGCCCCGCTGGTCACCTCAGAGAGAGAAAGAGACAGAGAGATAGACAGAGAGAGACAGACAGATAGAGACAGAGACAGAGACAGAGACAGACAGAGAGAAACAGACAGACAGAGAGAGAGAGACAGACAGATAGAGAGAGAGAGACAGAGACAGACAGACAGAGAGAGACAGAAACAGACAGACAGAGAGAGACAGAAACAGACGGACAGAGACAGAGAGAGACAGAATGAGACAGACACACAGAGTGAGACAGAAAGTGAGACAGTTGTACACAGCAACACATTGGTGAGAACAGGGAAGCAGGCCGCGGCTTGGCGAAAGAAGCAGCAGTAGCAGCTTCTGTGCAAGCTGGACGCAGACCGACAAAACACTGGCAGCACAAGCAACACCGAGGCAGCCAGTGGGGCGGAGAGGTAAAGGAGGAAGCACCTGCACACCGTGACTCGTTCTCCCCCGCTGCAACCATGTGAAATTTTATAACAACTCCCACACTCTTAAAAAATGTGTACCAAAAAAAAAGGGTGCGACCAACTGAGAAAGTTGGTAGCACCAGTGATACTGGTGGAAAAGTTAGTTTGGAGCCCTGCTGACACAAGCAACAGGTCTCTCACACACACACACACACACACAGGGAAACAAGGAAATCTGTTGTGTAATAAGACTTAAATAACTGCTTTTGTTATCACCATTAAGTTGAATATCAAATATACAGGGTGTCCACATCAGCACCTGTCAACAGACAGGTTACCAACTAGATAAAATGTAAAGGATTCCTCTGTGACAGCGCAATACTGCCATCAGATGGTGGCAAGCTAGAGTGCTTTAAGGGTCCAACACTATGGCCTGCTAAAATTAACGTTTTGATTCCAAAAGTAGGGGCATTCCTGTGATGTCCTTTCTAAACAGAAGTGTCTCCTTTACACATATGTGCCGGTAAAGACAGTTTATATACCTTCCACAGATGTACAGGGGTTTTCAAGCTCACCTAAGGTGCACAATACGAATCAGAGAGGCAGCGAGGCCAGCAGAGATTCGTCCAGCAGTGCAGCAGCAGCTCAGATTGGCCAGTAGAGACTTGGACATCTTGGGTAGGAAGTAGAGCAGCTGCACCATTCGTTGCTGGGACTCTGCTGGTAACAGCACCACAACTCCTTCTTGTGGATCTACACACACACACACACACACACGCACACACACACACACACACACACATACACATACACATGTAATTACGTAGAGACAGCAATGCACTGCACCCTCTGGGGATATAACATGAAGCTCTATCAAGAAAAATTAGAGCGATACCAGGAAAACCAGACTATGTGCGGACTGGTAAGAAAGGGACAGACAGGCGTAGCCTCTACAGTGAGGGCTCAGATAATGTGTGTGTGTGCGTGGTGTTCTGTCTGTCTCTGACGCACATGCTGATGTCAGAAGCCCTCAGACAAAAGGAGTCTTGTGATGGTGAATTGCTGGCTCTGTGGCAGTTTCTATCAGAACGCTGGACCCCCCCCCCCTCCCCCCCTCCCAGTTCTCCTGACCCCCCTCTGTCACACACCAACCTAACTATCTGACCATCCCCAGCACTGTGGATGTGGACTCCCAGCGTTGTCTTATTACTGCTTTCTGCCTCTGGTTGCAGTTCTGTTTTGAAAAGTTGTCTGGGGTGGGAAACGTGGAGTTATACTGCCTCCTAGAGAAACTATGATGCAGTTTTGGTCTGTAGTTCATAATTTCCTAGGTTTAATAATATTTTTCTCTTTTGTAATCTGACCATTGTTCCTAAATTGTGTAATGCAATGTACTGTTTACATATTAAAATTATTATTTTTCATACATATAAGTACATTTATATTTCATTCATTCAGTACTGGGAATGGGTAACATCTGAACAGCGTAGTTGCTCTTAGTGTCTCCCCCTCTGAATGAAAGGTTCCTTAACTGGAAGTTGCAACCGAGCGAGCAGTAACTGTATTTGATAAGCCAAATAAAGAGCAAGTCAACACTGAATTACAAAGGAGAAAACTGTTGCTGCACTGCTCTGTAGGCTGAAACTTTCAAAACATCTTCCACCTCTGACCACATCTAACCAGTGCTGCTGCATCAGATATTTGCTAGCAAATTAAAAGCACCTGATGTGCCATCAGTGTATGGGGTGTGATCAGAGGTGCAACATGCTTTGAGGTTCCAATCCACAGAAAGCAGTGTAGGTGTGGGTTTCTATCCTGTGTGAGTTGGTGATGATTTGCTCTTCATGCATGGTTGTGATATAAATCTGAAAGCCATGTTTCTGTGACAGGCTGCCTGACTCTCTATGATCAGTGTCTCTTTGTCTGTCTGTCTAATTGAGTGTGTGTACCGTAGAGTCTGCAGGCTTGAGTCTGTAGACTGTTGAGCAGGTCTTTGTTGCCTCGAGATGCAGCAGCCTGGATGGATTGGATAAGTCGTGCAGACAGAGCTGGGTTACGGTGGCCCAGCTGGGACAACTGCACAGGAAGAGATGCCAACCATCGACAGAGCACCTTACTCCTTCAGAGAGACAGAGAGATAATACACAGAGGTGGATATAAGCTGAATGCAACCAGAGTTATTGTGAGAAATAACTCTACTAAAGTAGAGGACAAAATTCAAGTATGACCTGATGAGGAAAAGTTGGGAGATCACCAAGGTTATTACAAACCATCCCGAGGGAGTGAATGAATTTGTGTGCCATATTCTATGGCAATTCATCAAATAGTTGTTGAGACAAATGTCAACCTGCTGGTGGCAGGGTGACATTTGTGTTGACGTTTTTTGCCCTTTTAATGAAAATAAGAAAGGAACACAGCACAGTGCTTTTAAGCCCAGAGGGTGATTTAAGTATAATTTCTTTGCCCTTCACATTACTTAAAAGAACAAATATGAATTATTAGTTTTCTGTGGGAGGCCACAGATGTTACAGGCTGACAAAGCCATCGCATAACTTTGCTCATTGTGTTGTGGCATCATCATAGACGAATTAGCTTGAACAAGACGTGATTTCATGTAGGCAGTATAACACACGATCGTCATAAACCTTTACCTGTTCTTGACTTGATGAACAAACCATTCCCTGAACTGTCACTGCTTTGTGCTACAAATTTCTCCAAACCTACCCACCCAAAGGAACAAATAAATAATAGGTGACGAATATGGCGGGCAGTTACAGAATCACACTTGACATTTTATAACTACAATGTCTAGTTTTAGGTTTTTTGGAGTTTAGAGAGGCGGGGACTTATCATGTAAATATTCACGGATTCATCCAACATTTATCTGATCAGATCAATTTATTTCTTAAGTGATTCTTTACGGACTGAAATCGTTTAGTGAAAACTGAGCTCATGAGATCAGGCCTGACTCTGCCACAGCTGACAACTCCAACTACTCTGCAAGCACCTTAAAGTTTGCACTTCTCAATGTCAGATCCCTTACTAATAAAACCTTCATTATTAATGATCTCATAACATCACATAGGCTCCATTGTATTCTCCTTACTGAGATTTGGCTGGTAGCAAGGAACTGATTGAAGCTTCTCAATCTGATTTCCAGGTCAAACAAAAAGGGTGGTGGTGTTGCAGCCATTTTTTCAGATATTTTATCATGTAAAAGCGTCTTATTTGGTTCTTACTCTACTTTTGAGTATTTAGCCCTAGTAATGAAATCCGCAAATCCCTGTCTAGTACTCACAGTTTACTGCCCTCCAAGGCTTAAAAAAGGCTTCATACCTGAATTTGGTGAGCTTTCATCCAAAATAACTATTGAGTTTGACTCAATCCTTATTTCTGGCGATTTCAACATTCATACTGATAACACCACAGACCTTTTCGCCAACCAGTTTGCTGACATGTTATCAACGTTTGATTTCACACAGCACACTGCCGGACCTATTCATAATCAGGGTCACACACTTGACCTGGTCATTTCCAAAGGCCGTGATATAACCCTAAACTGCACTCTAGATGTTGGGATTTCAGATCATTTTTGTATTTTTTTCAGTGTTGCTTGGGTAGCCAAACATGTACCTGGTCTAAAATCAGTTAAAAGGCGCTCCATCTGTGCGGATACATCTGGTAAGTTTATCACTAGATATACTAACTCTGCTAGGAGTACCTGGTCACATTCTGGTTTTAATTCTGATTTTACTGTTTTTAATTTGTCCTCATTGTCTTTGTATGACAGTTAAGTTAATAATTTTAATCTTTCAGTGACACACATTTTAGATGATATTGCACCTGTAAAAACCAAGATAATTTCTAGTAAATCTAAAGCACCGTGGAGGAATGTGGAAAGAGTGAAGGCACAAAAAAGAACCTGCCATAAATTTGAGCGCAAATGGCGTAAAACCAAATTACAGGCTGATTATATTCTCTATAGAGACCTGCTCAGTAAATATAACAAAGTAATAAAAACATCTAGCCAGTATTACTTCTCTCAAATTATTAGTGAAAATCTCAATAACTCTAAGTTTCTCTTCAGCACAATTGATAAACTGGTCAATCCCTTCAGACAAATACCTGCTGAACTCCACTCTTCACAAAAATGCAACAAATTTGCCTCATATTTTAAATCCAAGATTATTAACATTCGAAAACAAAATCATGGCTTCTGCTGGTGCGAGTGACTTGTCTTCTTCCACTCAGTGCCATTCTGCCATCACCCTCTCCAACTTCACTCCTATTCAAAGTTATGAGCTGCAAGAAGTAGTACAACAGTTAAGCTCTGCTACATGTGCTCTTGAGCCATTGCCCACCAAATTGTTTTAAAGTGTTCTCAACTGTTTGGTAAATGATGTACTTGAAATTGTTAATACCTCTCTTCTCTCTGGAATCTTCCCCACAGCTCTCAAACATGCTATTGTTACACCACTGTTAAAGAAGAGCAATCTTGATCCATTTGTCCTAGAGAACTATAGACCAATCTCAAACCTACCATTCCTGGGGAAAATTCTTGAAAAGGTTGTATATCAACAATTACACATGTATCTGTCATATAACAATTTCTTTGATGTTTACCAGTCTGGTTTTAGAGTTAACCACAGTACAGAAAGTGCCCTGGTCAGAGTTGTGAATGATCTTAAAATTAGCTCTGACAACTACAAAGTTACTGTCTTAGTACTTCTCGACCTCAGTGCAGCCTTTGATACGGTTGACCATGTGATACTTCTTAAGCACCTTGAACACTGTTTAGGCCTTAGAGGCACTGTTCCTAACTGGCTTTCCTCTTACCTTACTGGTAGGTCTTTTTCTGTTGCTGTTGATAACTCTGAATCAGATGTAGTCAGGGTTCCATATGGAGTCCCTCAAGGGTCAATTCTTGGCCCTCTACTGTTTAATTTGAATATGCTCCCACTTGGGTCCATCATTCAACAATACAACATATCATATCAGTCCGATGCTGACGACACACAGTTATACATATCTGTTTCTGCCAACCACCTAAACCCAGTGAATGATCTCATCCAGTGCATTACTGAAGTTAAACATTGGATGGCCAAAAATTTCTTGCAGTTAAATGAAGACAAAATGGAGATTTTTTTAGCAGGTCCGAAGGCTTTGAGGCACTAGATTAACTCTTTGTTAACTCCCCTATCAGTAAAACCCTGTGATAATGTCATAAACGTGGGTGTGATCTTGGATGCTGATCTTAACTTTCAGAAGCACATTTCCAGTATCTCTAAGACTGCTTTTTATCATCTTAGAAACATATCCAAAGTTAGATCTTTCCTGTCACAGTCTGATTCTGAAAAGTTGGTTCACGCATTCATTTCCAGTCGACTAGACTAGTGTAATGGACTCTTTGCTGGACTGGCAAAGCAAACAATTAATAAACTCCAGCTTATTCAGAATGCTGCAGCTAGAGTATTAACCAAAACCAGAAGGTGTGAACACATCACTCCTGTTTTAATCTCTCTTCACTGGCTCCCAGTAAAGCAAAGAATTGATTTTAAAATACTTCTTATTGTTTTTAAAGTTATGAATGGCCTAGCTCCCACCTACGTTGTTGACATGCTCTCTGAATACACGCCAGATAGACCCTTGAGATCATCAAATAAAGGTCTCCTCACCATACCTAGAATAAATACTAAATCAGCTCATGGTGCCTTCAGCCATTATGGTCCTACTCTTTGGAATTCTCTACCACATGAACTCAGGTCTGTTACAACAGTGTCTTCCTTTAAAAGCAGACTAAAACAGATCTTTTTTCACAAGCTTTTAGTTAGGTTGATGGGTGAAACCTTCTTTTTAGAAACAGTATTATTATTGTTATTTCTTTTAACAATGATAATGATTTTTTTTATATACTGTGTTATGTTTTTACATGTTTTTATTTATGTAACATCTTATTTTATGTTTTATCTTATTTGTTTTATATATGTAATGTAATATATTTGTTATGTATGATCTTTACTTGTTTTTTAGCACGTTGAGTTTACGCTTGCTGTATGAAATGTGCTATATAAATAAATTTGACTTGACTTGACTTGACATGAGATGTTTGTCTGGCTATGCAATGCTACTATGCTATTGTGCATGTATATTATGGTTTCTCTTGCAATGTTGGTTTCCAGTATGCCAAATATGGGCTACTGGTGTCGTTATGTTCACATCATGCAGATGTGTACATGAAAATCCCACATGTTGAAAAACAATGACTGAAGTTACCTAGCAATGTGTGTGTGTCCTTGCTCCTGCAGGTAGAGCTTGCTGTAGAAAGACAGCAGAAGAGATCTTGTCTGTAGAGTCAGGTGCCTTTGCTGATAGTAGAAATATACTGCTGCCAACAGGTCCTCTGTCACAGCTGCACAGATAATAAATACATAGGCACATAAGAGATTCATGTTAGAAATGTTACAACAATTCTTCAGAGTTGTTCACAAATCTGGATACCATCCATAATCTAGTCCATCTGACATAAACACTTTTATCCCTTGGATTTGTGAATGTATGTTGGAGTCCATAATACATTTTTATGGACACTGAACTCTTCTCACAGCATTCATGCTTCGGTTTTTACTCAATCGGACATTCACCATGCATGCTTACTTTTACTCCTCTGCGTGAACACCATCTTCCACACAGTTCCAAGCAGCATGTGCAGCTGCCTGTAGCTCAGTTTCACTTCATTGCTCAGTGTGTCTCGGACAAACGTCCTCAGTGGTGTCAGCCAGTCTCCATCTGTCTCTCGGCCGAGTCCCTGCTTCTGGCTGAGGGAAACCATGACCTGGCAAAGTGTGATGTTTAGGGCCAGTGGCTCCACTGTCAGACCTGGGACAGCTGCGGTCTGCTTACTCCTGCAGGAACAACAGTGAGGTGAGGGTAATCACAACTAATGCATGTATTGATGATCCATGCATTCAAAGCTTGAAATTTGTATTTTTAATGTTTTGTTTATTATTATTTATCACATTGCATTTTGATAAAAACCTTTTCTAATACAGAAAGAGTTTCTTGTGAAATTAAAGAAGCCTAAGTTTGAATCTACAACCTTCAAATTAGTTGTATCATTTCTCACATAACAGAATGTAACTTCACATCAAAACAGAGAGGAAAGGAGGAATGTTTGCCTAGCGCATTAGTCCTTACCTTTTGAGATTAACCTTCTTTTTATGTTTGGGTGTGTCCCGAGTACCATAGGGAAAGTTTTTCATGAAGTGCTGCTTAAAGTCTCCCAGGTATTCTTTACGGAACCATGCATCCTACACAAAAAAAACAATGCAGTCTCTCATTTTTTAACAAACATTTTCCTTGTACAAGAAAACACTGAGATATTAGTGCATTCTTCATCTCACCAGTGCATCCTGGTGCTCCCGCTGTGGCGCCAGTTTTCTCAGCAGCTGCAGAATAGACAAGACCTGGAACATTACTGACATGGCATCCGGGGTAAGCAGGTGAGCACCCTCAGTGCTGTTCCCTGGACTGTCACTGGTACTGGCCTCTACCCACACCTCCAGCAGAAGAGGCACCAGTGTAGCTGCAAAGCTCTGAACAGCCTCAGCTGAGTCCAAACTCTCACCCACTGCAGCCCCAGTGTCCACCTCAGGCCTACACAGTAAGAGAATAAAAGAAACAAACAATTAAATACTGTGTTTAACAGGAAATATAAGTTATAAGTAAGTCTGTGATTTCTATTACTTGATGGTTACAGGGGTTTGTGGTATTGTACCTGAGACTAAAGGTGGAATGTGGAGTTGGTTTGACCCCAGAATGTTCATACACCTTAACTCCAACCTTGCTGTAAGTGAGCTCTTCCCAGATGAGATTCAGAGGTGTGAGTCGGCCCTCTCCACTGGAACCAAACACTCCATCAGTTGGGACAGACATGTCACCTTCCTCCACTGGTCTTTCTTCAACTACTGCCTGCAGAAAGCGCCCAAGCCTGAAACACAAGTGGCACAAAGGTTAGCAGCGAGGATTGTGATTTAACAAATATCCTCATAATCTGTGTCCATGTACCTGAGGAGCACAGAAAGCCGCCACTGCTGGCTTGTCACAGCCCTGCTGGGGTTGACCGACAGCGCCCAGGTCCGTCCCTTGGCATCCTGAGCCTTTTTAGCTCCTACGCTGCTTTGTTTGTGAGAGATCAACTCCAGGAAGTTGGTGAGGAGCACAGCAGGCCGTGCCGCGAGCAGAGCAGGGTAGTGTTCCAGCAACACATCGAGGACCTTCATGGCATCCTCCTGGATGCCTGTCTCAATGTGAGTCATGGCACAAGAGAGGTGGGCACTAAGGAGGGGGAAAAATGGAGCCACTCGTTCTGCAGGCACAGACTGTGCAATGAACCTGGAAGTAGTTTTAGACAATATGTTATTTGAGAAAGAAAGAAAAGATAAGTGATCATTTTATTACGCTGTGGTGTTTCAGCATTACTGCTGCTTCTCTAACCTGAGCAAACGTGTGGCTGCCACACGGACGTTGCCATCCTTGTCAGTGAAAACAGCTGCCACTTCAGAGAGCAAGCGAGACAGATGCTGCTCTAACAGAGAGGGATTGAGGGACAACAACTCTCGCAAACCCAACAAGGCACTATGTTTCACATTAGCATTGTAATGGTGAAGCTGAGACAGGAGGTCCTAGAGAAGGCGAAGGAAAGACAGAAAATTTAGCATTCAAAAAATGAAGTTTAAATTAAATCAAGCTTGTATGTTTGTTTCCATGTGAAACAGAGATAGAGAGCTTACATTGATACCGAGCTGTCTGTGTGTGGTAGGGCCACTTGTGTCTCTCTTCAGCTGTTCAGTTAGATGGATTCCCTTTGTGCGAAAGTTGGTGTTGGTGGCATTATCAGCTTTGGGCTTCTTCTTTCCCACTTTTAACTTGACCTTTTGGAAGTCATCCTGTCTCTTCTTCTTCTTGGCCTTCATCTCAAGCAGTCTATGCTGCTATCTGTACTACCAGACATGAAGGTGGGATTATGGCATTGAATGATTTCATATATTTCAATAAACAAACACACATGGCATAGAATGAGTTCACTGATCCCAATAAATAAACACACTGAGGGCTAGTATATGTCCAAATAGTGGTGGTGGTGGTTTAACGCATTTTAAAAATAAATATCATCTTACTACACAAACTATACACATTTTCAACTTTTGCTCTGAATAATCAGATGTGTGTGTACATCGTAACAGTTACAGGACAGCTGCACTTATACTAGCGTCTGATACAGCAGCTAACACCTAATAGCATCATGCACGACAGTTCAGGATTTTACTTACTTCAGTTAACAGTCTGGCTACTCCTGTGAGAGGTTTGCAGCATCAAATATTCATTGGTGTCTGGAGATAGAGAAAAAGGCGCCCTGCTAACAATTATCAATACAACAAAAATATATAAATATTCAGTCTCGTGTTAGTTCATTGGGTCCGCTGACTCTGTGTGTGCATGTTTATTACGCCGCGAGCTCTGCGGGCTTACGATATAATACCTCCTATGATTAGAATAACTTTAATAGTGCGCACATGTGTAATTAAAGTGAATGAAATACAAATGTTGTCCCTATGTGTCTCGAAAATATTAAAATGTTTATACCTTGTTCAATTTTGCTCCAGCAAATAATTACGGCAAGCCCTGGTTTCTAAGGAGCGTAATGCATAGTTGTCAGCACAAGTGCCTGAAGAGAAAGATTACTTTGTTTCTTTCTTATATGCGAACAGGTGCGATTGAGTGTATCAGTTAGCATATTTTCATTTCAGTTTTATAGTGCTAGTGTATTCTGGGGTTTTTTGTAAAGGTTAAATTTAGGGTGTTTTTTTTTTTTTTCATTTTAAACTGGCCAAAGCACTGGTCTCCATTCTTCAGTCAGTTGGCATTGTTCTTTTTCACTTTAGCTAGTTAGTCTATTCTTCGACATTGAATGGTTGCCTGACGCCCTGAGGGACTTGCAGTTTGTATTAAAATATCTCGGGTAAGCTCAGTAATATTGTCCTCCTGTTCACCTACAGATACATATGATATTTGGCCCTGGGATATGCTTAGATATAGTTCATAGCTGGTCTGCCGTTAGCCTCAGCAAGGCCTGAGATGAAACGAAACAACGAAAGTAAAACGGAAATCTGTCGATTCACATACACCACAATACGGCAACAGCTAATGAGAGCGGATATCTATCTTTCACCTGAAGTACTTGGCATGTGAATTATTTCCCTTTTGTCCCACAGTGGAGAAATGGAGGAAATTGAGGCTCAGGCTTCAGTCAACCAGATTCCCAACGACAAACCAAGAAATGGGCCGCAGAACTTCCAAAATAGGGGTAAAAATGTCAGGGTAAGTATCGCACTGTAAGCTGACACATTTCGACAAAATATACACACATTAACATCACAATTTAAGAAATTACACTCGTATCGATTCGCCTCATATTTATGAACTGCGCATGAAGGAAAACACACTTTCCTTCCTGATATTTTTCCTAATTAATGATGTTAACTGGTTATTGTGATGCCTGATGGGGAGCTGTGCTGCAGCAGTCCTTTGCAGGTGGACTTGGTGCCAGCTGACGTGCTCTCAGGCCTGGTTGTATTTGTTATTTTGCACTCTGGCCCCCGCTCGGTGGTTTAAAGGAATAGCTCTGAACCAGAGTTGCAAACTTCAAGTCTTCAAAGTGCAAGCATTTCATGTTCTGAAACTGCTTAACCACTTCTCTTGACATTGGACTTTTATGTGTTTTGTGAACTGGGTTCTCTGAACCAATATCTCATGGCAGGCTGCTCATTTTTTACTTCTGAGTGCAGTCACTTTCAGGACCATAGCCAGGCCAAAATTCAACTGAGGACAAAGAGGCCTAATGCTCTGCAGGGTTCTGGGGGGGAGTAGGAGTAGGTAAAAATGTGCATCTCCTGAAACTAAAACTCAATCTCATGGGTCAAAACTATGCATACAGCACAGCTAGTATTTAGATGCATGTCCCTTTTCTCCTTTACAATCAGCCACTTTTGATAGCCACAAACAAGCTTCTGGCATAATTCTGGTTGGGTTTTCTCTCAGATCTTGGCAAAGAGACCACTTTTCCCAGTTGTACTTTGTACTTACAAACAATTATTTGAACTTATGATTTTGGGAACTGAAGTTGCTTTGCAGCCCCAAATGGGCTGACTTGTGTTAATCTATCATGCACTTTCTCAAATATGCACTGAGCTCTCTGGACTTTCCAATTGTGATGTTTGTGGTTCGTTCTAATGTGTGCAGTCAAAAAAGCTTGATTTATAGATACACAGAGAAGCTGTAGTCAATAACAGGAACAGGAAGTTAGGAGGCAATCTCATTAAGTCAAATGACATTTTAAAACTCTCCTTTCTGCGCCTCCAGAATTTATAAAAATGCTGTGAACTGCTGTATGTATATTCTTGACCCACCAGATTTTGTGGGTGTTTCATATTTGCAGACAACCCACAACAAATTCATGAATGATACCAAACTTTTTTATTTTTTTGACAAAGAAGCAGGTATCCACAATCATGCAGTTACAGAAATCATTGAAATTCCTAGTGTATGTAAACCTTTAGGCTAACCTCTACTGTAGACTATCACTGCAGTGATTACTACAAATCATATTATCCAAGAAAGTCAACGTAAGAAATTCCATGCTATGAAACTTCCTAAATGCTTCCCAAAGGCAGTTTTAATTTATATTCAGATGGTTACTGTTGCCATCATCACAAGGTCTCAACATTTTTGAAAAATTGTACTGAAGTCAAAATCCCCCATCATTGCTTGTTTCTGTCTACTGTCTGCCTTTGCTTGTCTTTTACAAGGCTTAAAGAAAGAGTCTGTTTGGGAGCCTGATTGACAGGTGTGTTCAGCCTGATAGTTTTCCACTTCATCATTCCTAATCAGCTACACTTGGGTGTCCCTGTCTTTGCCCAAATTTTGATTTTCAGCCTCCCATTTGTTCTCCCTGAAAAGCAGGAGATTTAGTCATCATCACTTTGTATGTGTTTGCAGCCATCATCTGTCAAAACTAGATTTAGGGCTCCCAAACACACCACATGAGGTTTTGAGGTGACAGTATGGTAGAAATGGAATGAAGAGCAGTAACTTGGACCACTTTTGCAACATTTCTGTTTCACTCTTATGGGAAACTAACTGAGGTCTTGACCTCAGTGTTTTGTTGTGGTCACAGCCCTGGCTACTGTAGACATGTGTGCATATTGTTTATATTTCAGCATTTATTCAGTGTACCAGCTTCTTTCTCTTACTACGGTATTTAAAAGAGAATTTTGTTTTGCTATCCCACATTCTCATTTAATGAGAATTCAGACTAAACCCCGACAACATGATTTAGACAGTTTATACACTTGTCTCTGTGACATGCCGCTGCTGATGCAGACGTCATGGAGACTGAGGAAAATACTGGCTCTATGGCATACGTATGTGGTGTGGCGGACATGGACGAAGAGTTCAGTCCACCGCTGAGTGTCATCCTGTCACTAATGCCTCTATGTGTCTCTCTTCTTCATGTGGGTTTATTCCCTCCACTGACAGAGAAAGCGGCTGCAGCATTCTGCTGATATAGGTAAGTCCTTTTATACATGGTGCCACTGTCAGTGCTGAGAGTTGAAGCTTGAGACTGTGATTTTCCTGCTTCATGTCCTTGGTGGTGGCTTGTTCACCACTCTTTGAGACTCACACTGTCAGAGATGGGGGCTGTTGTGGTGCCATCCATGATTTTGCTCGTTGGAGATCAGTTTCCACTACAGAAGTAAAAATGCAAAACATTTCCAGTATGTTGCCAAATATTTATTTAGAAAATCCAACATTTATATGGTTTATACAAAACTGAACAATTGTAGAAGTCTCAACCCACTCTCCTAAGATGTTGCTACATTGAAGACCAGCACCACCAGCTCCTTAAACCACTAGCGAGAAATACAGTAATCCATCCATGCATCTGTGATGGTTGCTGATGAAGTTTTAATGCACTTTTTGTGCTCTGATGGTTGTATAAACAGTTTTTCTCCATTAAAAATATTTTTACCACTGCTTAATGCAGTATTCCTTTTTCGTTCAGTTGCCTGTGCTACACTGGCTTACCTTACCGTACCTGGTTACCAGAGTATATTGGGCGATGCAGGGCTCTTATTTTTCGTCCACAGTTGGACTGCTTCATTGGTGTCGACACAGAAGTGATACTTGTGTGGTTGGACACAGTGAGAGGCAATGCATCACAGGAGCTGGTGTCCTGCAGCTCAGTGCAGGCCTAAATGGGGGTTAGCCGAGAGCTGCCGTTCTCGTTCTACCCCCAGGCTTCAAAAGCGCATGAGGAGTTTGGGTTAATAATAGTTGTTCAGTTGATACAGACAGAACAGGCTTTTATTTATGACTCTTAACCAGCCACCAGACACTGCAGGTTGCACAGGAACACAACACACTTTCTTACTTTGTTATGATGACAGGGCTCTCCCCAGAAATTCTGTTCTGTATTAATAGAGTAGATGTTTTTGTAAGGACTGCTGTTAACCAGATACAGATTTGTATGATGTTTAAATATGTTCAGATGCACAGTATTTCTAAACGCCATCTACTGCTTCCACTTCTGCTGTTTAAATTTATTCATTTTAGTTTTCCTTTTTGGGGGAACCTTGAGTTTGTTAGACTTTGAACCTTGTTGTCTCACTTGTTTATCACTATAAAGCGTTTGCTTTGTACTTACCACTGTTGTGTTTTCTCAGTGTACACCAAAGGGACATCTATCCACTCCATGCCCTCTCTCAGCAAACAGTTGAAGGGGGTCACTGACTGTGTCATCGGTAAGCAGAAGGGCTAGCTCCTTATGCTGGTACAACTCTCTCCCATCCTATGTTGAAATGCATAACCAGTGACCATCACCTGTCTGCAGGTCTTCAGTATGTGTGGGAGTACCGCAGCCCCAGTAAATCTGTCCCACCACACTACCAGTGCAAACTGTGTGCTGTGTCCCGCTTGCAACATGATATGCTTGCTCATGTGAAAGGCTGGAAGCACAGCTTCAGATACTTGGTGAGTATGTCAGTCTACCCATAAAGTTCCTCAAATACATAAGTATTGCAAAAAAGGGGATTTTGAGCCTAACTTATTTCACTTGTCAGTACAAATTATTTTGCAAAAATATGGGTCTTTCATTTCTAAGGTTGGGAAATATATTACCCTTGTGAGGGGGTCTTGAAAGGGTTCATCTAAATCCTTAAAAACAGACTATCTGCATAGCCAGATAAAGCTGAGTATACATGCAGAAAATTGTGACTTGGGTGAATTGACCCTTTTAGTTGATATGAAGTAGGGAATTTGTGGAGCAGGGAAATGTCTTCAAACTTCTACGGCTTTGACATAGATAAAAAAAATCGAAAAAGGCTTATTCAAATGTTATCTTGTATTTTATAATGGCTGTTAAAAATGTCAGGGTACCTTATCATTTTATAAGGCTGTTCTGTATGGAAGTCAAAACCTGGACAAGCTTAACAGTTATAATTGAAATGTTTTTTGTCTATGACCTCGAACATGTTCCATATGTGTATATTTATCTGCCTTGCTCATAGAAAAAGGCTCACCCTGACAAGGTCACCTATGATGAGGGAGAGGCCAACAAAGACCCTGCTGTAAGGAAGACAATTAAAGAAATTGCAGCTGAGGTGGAGAAGACAGAAGGGAGGGGACAACTCAAGGTGAGTGTCTTGTTTTGATCCTCTTGGGTCAAAAAAGATTGACCCAAGAGGATCACACAATATACCTAGCAAAAAGTGTCAGTCCCGGACATCCAGACAGAAAATAGCACTTTCTTTTTTTTTTTTTAAAGCAACGGGTTGTGTAAAAAATGTCCCATATTTATATTTGAGAAGTGCATTATGTTATACATCATGAATGCAGATCTGTTTATTGGTCCTGTTGTAACTTTTAGGTAATCCTGAAAGAGCCCTGTGATGTAGCTGCTTTCGAAGGACTCCGTAAGTTACGCTGCTATGAACTGCATCAATATTAAAATATTTCCAGTTGGGTTTACTTGTCTGAGTTGTGTATCTTCTTCTCTATCACAGGTTCTGCTGCTCCTAAGGTTTTGCTTCCACCACCACCAGGGATGGGACCAAAGGGGCCGCCATTTGGTGAGTCATTGTATTATTTGAAGCAGTGTGGCTGTACACCCCGTTTTCTATTGAATCACTGTATGTGTATTGAATTGTATTGAACGTGTTTCTATCACAGGTCCCAGGTTCTCTGAACCGAGGTTTCCAGGGGAGTTTCCTCCTCCTCCTCCTTTTTCTGACTACTCACTGGGTGACTATGGGGAGCCTGGCTTTGGAGGCTATTCAAACAGGCAAGATTTCCCTGACCCTGATATGAGTTGCAGACCTTTTCCAGATGGTATGGGCCATCATCCAGCCGCTGGTGGAGATGGTTTTGGATCAGGTGGTGGAATTGATGGCTATGGAAGGAGCGGACTAATGGAGGACAGCCCACGCAGAAGATATCCTGACGAGTATCGGGGCAGCCAAATGGGGAGTGGCTTAATGGACAGACCAGTGAACAAGCCGCTTGACACACCAGGCTCGATGGGAGCAGCTCCAGACAATGACAACAATCGTGGTACACTGCTCACTTACCTGGTAGGTGTCTCATTTCACACAATATACCTAGCAAAAAGTGTCAACACTATGTTGTTAAATTACTCACATTTCCGAATACTTTTCATGTTCATGGTTTCATGTATTTGTAGGATACCTTCCGGATAGAGAACGAGAGTGATGCACAGCTGGTGCTGAAGGTGACACAGAAACTAACAGATGTGCTGATGGAGTACAGACTGAGGAGTGTATCATCGGTATGGAGCTTATGTATCCTATCCTAAAAAATGTAAAACTAAATGTCGAAGATAAACCATTAAATCTTATCTAGCCTACAGTGTGTATGTATATTATATAATTAACATCTTTCTGACCCTCCTATAAATTGTTACTTTTATTGGTTTGTGATGTTTGGTGACCTCACGTAATCCAGCATAGCTCAGCCTAACTTCAACCTGATCATTCTATATAAAGTATATTACTATTATATGTATAATAAACTAGAAAAACTACGAGTGTGCAGGACCTTTAAGTATCTGCTTTTGAAGATTTGGCAGCAGTATGAGTAAAACCAGATTTTCATCTGTCCAGATTTTTCAGTTATCTTATAATTGAATGAAACAAGTGTATTTGTGCATCATCTCTCCCTAAATTTCTGTCTTCATTTCCTCCTCAGGGCTCTAGTCTGAACAGCTTGTCAATGAGCTCCTCAAGCTTTTCCTCTCCACCCTCAAGATTGCCAAGTAGCGGCGACCGATACTTCAGTAGTCCCTTAAATAGTCTCTCAGGTACGCAAGCATCCTTTCACTCTTCCCATTTAATGCATTTGTTAAATGGAGCACACTAAAGGGGTTCCTGTCTTTGTTCTACCCTTTTAATGTTTTTCTGTCCTGTTGTCTTTCTGCAGGTCCATCCAGGTACTCAGATGGACCACCCAGGTACTACAAATGAAAATCAGATCATGTGACACCTCGATCTTCTCACTTCTCTGGTCTATCTGTGCATCACCTGTGACTGTCCATGAGTCAAAAACTTGGATATTGTGTAAATTTATATGCTTTTAGGCATAGTTTTTTGTTGCTACCCAGTAGTTGTTTTTTTTTTTAATGTTTTTGATTTCTTTAGAATATGGGAAAATTTATAACTTGGAACGTTTTACATAAAATGACTTTTCAGCAGTTTTAACTGAGTGTCAGTGTATGACTATTGTTAATTTCCCAGGGTTCTATGCTATTAAAATAAAAGAAATTGCGTGTATTTTTAAATGTGCAGTCAATTGGGTCCTAAAGTGACTGCATTTTGACTAGTTCCTTAGTTCCTGTGCCACATAGACAAGAAAGCAATTGGGGATGCTCCTGTAACTTTTTTGTATTCTCAGACATGTTTGAGACTAACAACAAGCCTTTCCTTCTGTGGATGCATTTAACTTGAAAACTTGAAGGTGCAATGTGTAGGATTTGGTGGCATCTAGCAGAACAGACTTGGCAGAAATAGAATATAATATTCCTAAGTATGTTTTAATTTATACATAATCACCTGACAATAAGAATCGTTTTCATTACCTTAGGATGAGACTTTTTTGTATCTACATAGGGAGCGGGTCCTCTTTCATGGAGGCTGCCATGTTTCTATCCAGAATGGGTAGAATGGACAAATCAAACGCTGGCTCTAGAGAGGGCCTTTCGCGAGTTTCGCGGCCACTGTAGTTTCTCCTACATGCTTGGATGGGGAGGGGTATTCAGTTGATTGCAATCTGCAACCTCACTGCTAAATGCCACTAAATCCTACACACTGGACCTTTAAGGCATTCCAAGATGTTACTCTGAAATATGTTTATATTTCCACTTGGTTGTGTAGTTGTGGTTCATTACTTCCAATCATCTTACATTTATGCAGCATAAAAGGTCCTTGCAGTTTCAGAGTGCTGTCCTAACACTGCAACGATAACCACAACATCTGTGGGATTCTTCACTGGAAAGTTCCCTTGGGTTAAGAAACAGGCCATAAAACAGTGCTCAACCATTTTAAAATCTATTGGAGGTTGACAGAGGCAATGAATTCCTGAACATGATAAACATTTAATGACAAGTAAAAAACTCAGTAGGTTGATGTAATCAAATAGAATTAGTAGGAAGACAAACTTGATGGGTACGTGAAGATCCCTGACAATCACTCTTTGGCCATTGAGTCTTCATGAAAATGTTTTTTTTCTCAATTGCTTTGGAACATTTCTTAAAACAAGTTCTCAGCACTGAAGACACATTTCCCTCATATATGCAGCAAAACACTACAGTTAACCTGCAAAAGGCTGTAACTCACCCAAAACCTTTAATTCATGTTTCAAACTTAAGTTATTGTCTCAGCGAACAAGTCATTGCCTCCAAAATGACCTTTTATATTGTGTAAAACCAGGGGGGTCAAAGTATTTTTGTCAGAATGACAGTGGATTCTCAAAGTGTTTTCCTCATCTAAATTCCAGTCTTGTCCCACATATTTTCAGACACTGAATGCCTTCTGTACCAGACTGTTATTTTTCTGAAGATGACTGCTATTGTGTATCAAAGAAAACACTCCTCAGAAACTGATTTTAGCAGTACAAGGTTTCACATTCCACTTTGTAAAGCTAAAAAGCACTCAGATTTGCATGTAACATGCAGAAAGACAATTTTATTTTCCTGCAATGGTCACACAGTACAATACAGTAAACAGAAAACAAATGAAAATTGAAAAAAAACAGATGTAGTAGTGTAGTGACAAAATAAAGTTACAGTGCTGGGAATCACGAGACATCCTGTCACTCCTGTCTGGCCACAGATTCTCATTGACTTCACACCTTATGCTTTGCCTTGTAATGCAACAGGGGAAGAATACTCTTGTATGCTGCAACCATCCTTTGCACGCTTCTGCTGTTATGTTATCACAAGGCAGCATCCATTGCAGCAAGCTGTAGTGGTAATTTCTATTAAATAAGAGACTCACAAAGAGAGAATGTCTTTGTTTTTTATTCGAAACACTTGCAAAGAGGCTTCATCCTGTAACACGGTATGTCTCAGGCTGAGAGCAACAGCCCGTGTTTGGCCTAGTTTTCTACAGCAGTCTGCACAGGAACACACAGGAAAACATGTCTCTTATGTTGACGTCTCCCACCTTACATGGTTCTGAGCCAAGATTTCAGACAAAGGAAGAAGACTCAAGACAATAATAACCACCTTACATAGTAATTATAGCCCAGGCACATATAACTGTGAAGAAAGCTTTCATTTAAGGTGTTAACATAGTCATTAAGAGTGTACTGTATTTTCCATGACACAAGCAGACATATGATTTTGTGGTGGATGATCATATATTTAACTCCTCTGTCATGCCTGTCCAAATTATAACTCTGTTACCCTCAAGCTTTGTGTTTTACAGTACAATACCTATACTTAAGACTTACACCTGTAAGCTATCCAGACAGCACATGCCATTGGTTGATCTAAGATGTGAGAAACTTCCCATTTGTCAGCGAAGTTCAAGTTTCACCTGACAACAAAGTTACTTTATGACCAGTCCATATCAATTTAATTTATGAAACCTGGGCTCGGCTGATTTGGATTAGATGGGACTATTCTGCGTGCGATGACTTACAAAATGAAAGAATTTAACATTTAAGAGTGAAACTATTCAACGGAAAACAATGTATTTTGTTAACAAAACATGTAACCAATAATTGTTCAATTTGTATAAAATTGTATTAAGTAATTTGCCTAAATGTGCTAAGACATTTGCAAATGGTAACAAAGGAGAAATACTCTGTTGTGCACAAATAAAATGTTGAGAAGAATTTCACATTTTGACAGATTTGCTTTTGACTCAAGAATTGAGCCAAAGCAACTGAGACAAACTGTAATAAAAGTGTTAATGTTCAACTTCTTCAAACATCTCTTGCCAAGATGTCCTCCTTCTGCTTCACATTTATAGGAGTCAAAAGTACTTTTGCCCCCAGGAAGTCCTGACTGTGGAGCTCCTGAGCCATTGCAGCAATTTTTGGTGATTTAAACTGAACCACAGCCTCACCAATACCTTTGCCATCACTGTCATACAATAAGATGATATTATCAGTCCTCAGTTTGTATTTGTGGAAAAGCATTTTTATATGACTTTTGTGTACATCTGCAGGCAAGTTTCGAACAAACAGGCATGTCTGAGCTGCTGGGTCCAGGTTTGTGCTTGGCGTTCCTCCTGGTTTCTCGACTGAATTGGATTTCCTCTTTCCTATTGGTTTCCCCTTTGCGTCCATCTTCAGACACTGGTTAAGATTCCTGGGATGGGTTTTCACCATCATGTCCTTCATCTTCTCCCTGGTGATTGATGAGACCTTAATGGCATCAGGGCCCACATGGCAGCCATTGAGATTCAGTGCATAGTCATAATCCTCAGTCTGGTTGAAAGTGAGAAATGCTGTGTCCGTTCTGTTGCCTTCTTTGTCGAGCAAATGTAGTACGTTTTTGTGTGCAATGTTTGGACATCCAAACAATTCTTTTATTTCAGTCTTGGTCATGTTTTTAGGTACGTTACTGACCATGACAATGTACTCTGTGGTCACTGACTGGGCAGTTGATGAGTCACAATCGGTTCTTGGCTTTTTCTGTGATTTAGATGGCATTGGCAACCGGTTGACAGATCTTCTCTTGATTTGCAATGTAGAAATTAATTTCTGTTTGTGCTTTGCAGTTTCACTAAGAGGGCTTTGCTTGGGTTTCACACCATTTTCACATTCTTGTAGCGCACTGGTCCACATCTTCTCAGTTGCTCCACGTACCTCCACACAGATGGAGCCCAGTATCTGTTTGTTGAAGCGAAGAGCATCACGTGCGTCCTGCATGTTTGCAAACTTTACAAGGCAGCCATGGCTCAGTCCCAACATCACATTCATTATGGCTTCTTGTACTTTCAACCCTCTGAAAAATTGGCAAATGTCATCTTTTGTAGCTGAGGCTGGCAGACCAAAGAGTCTGACGTAGCCTGGCCTTGATGCCTGTGTTTGCTCTGGTTTCCTCACTTCACTAGACGCAACAACTGTGCTGGCAGCCTGGGTAAAATCAACCCTTGGCACCACCTCATTGTTTTCTCCTTCATGGATAGACTGGAGACTTTTGAGGACAGTACAAACCCCAAGAAGAAAGGCAGTGTTGGAATCAAGTGACTGTACATTTGAAGTTTGTAGATTTACAATACTGGGGCCATGTGACCCTACAGTAGAAGGTGGTGGAGTTGCAGTGGAGGAAGGTAAATTTGCGGAATTGGGATCACGAGGCCATCCATTCAAAGGTAGTAGATTAGCATCTGGAGATAGCTGAGGTCTCTTGACAATACACCTGGTGGGGGAGGGTTTCTTCTCATTTAAATTTGCCTTGATCTTGTGCTCTGGAGATGGCTGAGGTCTTTTGACAATAAGCCTGGTGGGGGAGGGTTTCTTCCCCTTCAACAATGATTTCAACTTCTCCTCCAGCTCTGCCATGCTGCTTAAGTGTAAAGTCACTTTAGACCCTTTGAGGAAATTCCCAGTGTGCCGCATGGCAAGCTGGGCATCTCGTTCAGTGGTGAAAGCAATAAATGCCTCTCTGAGATTTCCTCCCACTATGTACACTCCACCATCTGGTATATAAAGATATTCAAAGAATTTCCGTATATCTTCAATACCTGCCTTCACATCTAGACCTTGCAGTCGCAGGACTATGGCCATTTTTTCATACCAGGGGAGGTGATGTCTGTAAAAGAAGAAAACAGCGGTGAAAAAAGAAAGAATGCAACAACAGCAGTCATGACGCCATTCCCACATAGAAGTCAGGAGAAAAAAATCACGTGCGTCACACAGGAGCACTGGGAGGGAAAAGAGGAAAAATGCGGTTACAGGAAGAAGAATCACTGTCTTGTGTCAACAAAACCCCAAAACTTACCTCAGATGTGGACCACAGATATTTTGATATCAGGTGTGTTTTGAGAGCGTTGTTGCAGCTGTTATCCTGCCTCTACCAAGCCGTAATTACATACTGAAAAATCTGGCCGCGCTCCGCCTCCCCGCTCAGCTCCAGAGTGCGCTGTTTTCCCTCCCTTCGTGCTCATTGGCTATGAAATGTGATGACGGCGCTTTACCGCCACGTACTGGACCGGAGTCTGAACTACCGGCAGAGCAATGTACACTGGAAAAAAAAAGGTTTTCTCTTGTGGACCAGGCTTGGCCACACACCAGGTTTCTTACAGGAAACCACAGGAAAGTGAATATGCTGTCAAAAATGTACTTCATATGAAATGAAATTAAACATGCAGTCTTGTTGTAAAAATGATATATGTAAAATTTAGATTCCCTGTCAGAGACATACCACAATCTTCAGCATTTGAGGTTAAATATCAAAAACTTTTGGTAAACAACATTAATGTCTTGTCCTCTGAGTTGTTGTTTATGAGATTCAGAAAGAGCACACTGTCACAGCCCATTGATAAAAAAAAGAACAAGACCACCTTCCACATATTTCTTCCTCAGCTTACTTAAAGATTTTTTTCAGGTTTTACTTACTTAATCTCATTACGTTATGTGTCTCTTTCTCCCTTGATGATCATGCAAACATATCATTATACTTTGTCAAGGAAGTGAATAAAGTGCAGCTGCAAGGTGGCACATTTCCTGCCAAAAGTCCCCTATGAGTCACAGGCTATGGCTCACACATTCTGGGAAGATTACTTAGAAGTCATAAAATAAAAACAATTATATATTCTGTAATCTGTAATCTTTTTGAACAATATGGTAAACCTTTGCATCTTCTGCTCCAGCTTTGCGACATGAAGTGAGATATTTTATCAATCCAAAACTCTATCCTACCCTTAGATATATTTTATATATATATACACACATATGTGACCTAATTGTCTCTGGTATTGATTGCACACTGATATAAATTTCAATTTCAAAAAACTCTTTGTAAATTTTTGACTCACTATTACTCAATAAGTCAACATTTTGACTTACCATAAATGTTTTTATTTTTAACATTCCATCATCAAATTAAAGCTGCAAGCAGCGATGATCGGGCCCTCGCACCCTTGCATACGTCACTGTTAATAACTTTTGATCACAAACTAGTCTAGATGACACACGCTGATTTTGAAGTCGTTATGCTGAATTCTGTAGGAGGAGTTCATTAAAATACCAGAAATACCATACCATGTATGCCGGAGTTATGGCCGTTTCAATTTTCATGGCGAAGGATCAAAATTCACTATCTGGCCACGCCCCCTTGGCAATGTCGAAAACTCACCGTTTTGATAACTTTTCATCTCCAAGGTCTGTAGATGATACTGACTGAATTTGAAGTCGCTGGGGTCAAATCTCTAGGAGGAGTTTGTTAAAGTATGAGGGCTGGAAATGGCAAAATCAGCGTCAAAATCGCAACTTTGATCCAAAACGGCCAACTTCCTGTTGTACTTAGGGTATGTCTCCAAGAGACTTTTTGGTGCGTCTGGTCATCATACATAAGCATATCGAATTTCATTCTTCTACGACAATCTGTATCGAGGGGCTCAATTTTCCTAATTTTCTAGGGGGCGCTGTCGAGTCATTTTGCCCCGCCTTTTTGCGAGACCCATAAAATATCAAATTTTTCACCACTTCTGATGTCTGTGCAAAGTTTAACAACTTTTCATGCACGTTTAGGTCAAAAATGCATTTGTTTCGGAAGAAAAATAATAGAGGAAAATTCCTTGAGTTACAATAGGGCCTTCGCACTCAGTGCTCGGGCCCTAAATAGTTATGGATTATTTCTCTATCAATCAACTAATCAATTAATGGGCTAATCATTCCAGATCCGAAAACTTCAAGAACAAACTTTATCACTTGAATTACAACTTGCTCACAAGAGAAATTTATTAGCATTTATGAGCATCTGTATCATTTGTAGAATAACATGATGAGATCATATCATCACAATGTGATTTCCCTAAAAGGTAATAAATGATAATATAAATGTTGATCAGCCCTTGACACTCTCTCCCTAAAACTGAAATCAAAGTATCAAGACTTAAGTGTACTGTATGTTTTTATCAGGTGATGTGGTTTTGAAAGTAGTCCATGAAACAGGAATAGAAACGGAAACAGAAACAGTGTCTATTTGACTACACAACTGTATCCTCCATCTGATACCAGCGTATCTGAGATTGGCATACAGCTGTGAAAATATTTAAATCACCATGACTGCTTTCAGTATCCTAGAAGCTGTTCAATCATTCATTTAGGCAGGTGCAAGATGTGTCTCAGTGGCATTAATGCACAGAAATAATATTAAATTTAATTAAATATCAAAAAAAAAGAAAAAGAAAAGAAAGAGAAAAAGAAACTTAACAAAAATGTTAATGTGTAACTGCCAGCCAACTTCTTCAAACATCTCTTGTCAAGATGCCCTCCATCTGCTTCACATTTATGCGAGTCAAAAGTACTTTTTCCCCCAGAAAGTCCTGACTGTGGAGCTCCTGAGCCATTGCAGCAAGCTTCCGTGATTTACACTGAACCACAGCCTCACCGATACCTTTGCCATCACTGTCATGCAATAAGCCGAAATTATCATTCCTGTCTGTATTTGTGGAAAAGCATTTTTATATGACTTTTGTGTACATCTGCGGGCAAGTTTCGAACAAACAGGCATGTCTGAGCTGCTGGGTCCAGGTTTGTGCTTGGCATCCCTCCTGGTTTCTCAACTGAATTGGATTTCCTCTTTCCAATTGGTTTCCCCTTTGCACCCATCTTCAGACACTGGTTAAGATTCCTGGGATGAGTTTTCACCATCATGTCCTGCATCTTCTCCCTGGTGATTGATGAGATCTTAATGGCATCAGGGCCCACATGGCAGCCATTGAGATTTATTGCATAGTCATAATCCTCAGTCTGGTTAAAAATGAGAAATGTTGTGTTGCCTTCCTTGTTGAACAGGTGTAGTATGTTTTTGTGTGCAATGTTTGGACATCCAAACAATTCTTTTATTTCAGTCTTGGTCATGTTTTTGGGTATATTACTGACCATGACAATGTACTCCATAGTCACTGACTGGGCAGTTGATGAGTCACAATCAGTACTTGTTTTTTTTTGGTGATTTAGATGGCGTTGGCAACTGGTTGACAAATCTCTTGATTTGCAATGTAGAAATTAATTTAAATTTGTGCTTTGCAGTTTCACTAAGAGGACTTTGCTTGGGTTTCACACCATTTTCACATTCTTGTAGCGCACTGGTCTACATCTCCTCAGTTGCTCCATGTACCTCCACACAGATGGAGACAAGTGATTGTTGGTTGAAGTGAAGAGCATCACATGCGTCCTGCATGTTTGCAAACTTTACATGGCAGCCATGGCTCAGTCCCAACATCACATTCTTTATGGTTTCTTGTACTTTCAACTCTCTTTTGTAGCTGAGGCTGGCAGACCAAAGAGCCTGACATAGCCTGGCTTTGATGCCTGTGTTTTCTCTGGTTTCCTCACCTCATTAGACGCAACAACTGTGCTGTCAGCCTGGGTAAAATCAACCCTTGGCACCACCTCATTGTTTTCTCCTTCATGGATAGACTGGAGACTTTTGGGGACAGTACAAACCCCAAGAAGAAAGGCAGTGTTGGAATCAAGTGAGTGTACATTTGAAGTTTGTAGAATTGCAGTACTGGGGCCATGTGACCCTGCAGTAGAAGGTGGTGGAGT
Source organism: Thunnus thynnus (assembly GCF_963924715.1). NCBI lineage: Eukaryota > Metazoa > Chordata > Actinopteri > Scombriformes > Scombridae > Thunnus > Thunnus thynnus. Next base: position 16,798,320 of record NC_089526.1, on the reverse strand, counting down.
TGCAGTAGAGGAAGGTAGATTTGCAGAATTGGGATCAAGAGGCCATCCATTCAAAGATAGTAGATTAGCCTCTAGAGATGTCTGAGGTCTCTTGACAATAAGCCTGGTAGGGGAGGGTTTCTTCTTATTTTACAATGACTTCAACTTGTGCTCCAGCTCTGCCATGCTGTTTAAGTGTGAAGTCACTTTAGACCCTTTGAGGAAATTCCCAGTGTGCCGCATGGCAAGCTGGGCATCTCATTCAGTGGTGAAGGCAATAAATGCCTCTGAGGCTTCTTCCCACTATGTCCACCCCACCATCTGGTATGTGAAGGTATTCAAAGAATTTCTGTATATCTTTAATACCTGCCATGGCATTATAATCACAGAACTATGGCCATTTTTTCACACAAGGCCAGGTGGTGTCTGAAAAAGAAGAAAACGGCAGTGAAAAAAGACAAAGGCGGCGACAACAGCAGTCATTATGCTATCACAATTCACATCCAATGTGATGACATTGCAGTCAATTCATGTGTGCATTGCAAAAAAACCAAAAAAACAAAAACTAAACAAAATTTCAGCATTCTTGAAAGGAAAGATATATTCTGTTTATTTAAGACTGTATTCTTTTTTATCTATCTGAATGTACTTTTGGTTTAGCCTTAGCTTTTCTGCAAAAAGTGAGGTATTTTAACACTTTATCACACTATTTATCTGTCTTCCTCCTATAAACTCTCAAACGTGTCTGTTTAAAACTACTGGATGACCTTTATACATATATTTACACACACACACCAACAACACAACACGACACAAGATAAAGATCTTCTACTCTGCTACAGAAGACTCTTGACATCTTATCATGAGTGTTTTCATTTTTAATATTGACATCTTAATGTCCTTTTTTTTTTCCTGGCAGAAATGAGCTTCCATAGTGTCCTGAAAAGGTCATCCAGTAGTTTTAAACACATATACAGTAGGCAAGACATTTGAGAGCTTATAGGAGGAAGAGAAGATAGATAAACAGTGTGATAAAGTGTTTGATTGATAAAATGCCTCACTTTTCTGCTGCAAAGCTAAGGTTCAACCTGCAAAAGTACATTCTCATATAGTTATAAAAGAATACACATTGTCTTAATTAAACAGAATATATCTTATATATTTTTATCTTACCCGTCAACAATGCTGAAACTTTTTTTTGTTTTGTTTTGTAACACACGCATGAATAGGCTGCAACGTCATCATACTGGATGTGGATTGGGGGTAAAGAGGAAGACCGTTATTTACCATAGCGACGGGGACACTACCGTTTGTTATTCACAGATACAGAGTGTCTCTAACCTCTGATCTGTTTCACTGCCAGCATTTTATTGTCCTGTTTAAGGCTTCTGCAGACTGTGTTGTGGAATTCTTCAATATCTCGAGTCTGTCGTGTGTGAGGTCTAAATCAGCGATGAAGCACAACAGGTCAGTTACCACAAGTGTTTAGCGTTTGCTGCTCAGCAGGGTCTTTCCTAGACTCCCACTTGTAGAAGGCCTCTTCTTTGATCACATCCTCATTGTAAAGTGTATCAAAGAGCATTCGCAGCAGATCTGATGGAGATAACAGAGACAGGAAATATTCACATCTGTAGTGTGAAGTCACTTTAGACTGACACAATAAGGGTGACCAGAGGTTTCTAAGATATTTCATGACAATTTAAAAAAACTTAAAACCTGTTCAAAGAAAGCTTACCAAGAATAACTGGTCAGATTCAGATTCACACACACACACACACACACGCACAACTCCACTAAAGTTCATTCAAGAATTAAAGAATAAAGAACAAAATTACTCAAAATTAGATGTGAAAACTAGGAAACATGGCAGCACCACACCAGCATATGGAAAATGACTTTTTTTGGTTAACCACAGTAGTTTATATGTTTCTGTATTTCAGCAACTGCTTAAAATGATCACTTTTACACAGAATCATTCACAAGTTAACACTGAAATTTGCCAGCATTTCCCCTGTTGTATTAAATTGTGCTGTTATAAACTTAATATTAATCAATATTAATCTGGTCCGACTACATTTGCTCTTGCCTTCATATATTTACTTACTAGGTATACTCTTATGTTCAAAGACATTTTACACACAACATATTGCTTTGTTACCATGAACTAGATGACCACTGGGGCTCCATACTGACCCTTTATAGTATTGCTGTGTTGGGAGGATGCCGGTCTTAATGAGCCGGTGCAGCAGCAGGCCCATGTGCTCTCTGGTGATGGTACTGCGCTCCAGTGTCGACTCCAGCCTGTTTCGTACAAAGACAAACAGCAGCTGAGTGCTGTTCACCTCCTGCACACACTGCAGAGCCTCCTGTTGGGACAGAAAGACATCCAGACAGTAGTGAGTGTTATGGGTGTTACATGACTCTAAAGGCTGTGTGTGCAGACAGATTTCTCTATGGGCTTTAAAATTGTGTGCTGTGTGTCTTACACAATTCCTTTTCCTTCAAAAAGCGTAGCAGCAAAAGGAAAAACACCACAGAGAAAGGAGAATGTGTGTCTGTATGCATTTAGTTTTAACCTGTAAATATTTCTTAAAGATGTCTTATCGTTGACATTATTGATAACAAGATTGATTTTGTAATGTGCACCCTGAAGTAATTGCCCTTTAGTGTTTGATTTGGATTTAATTGGATTTAATTAATAACCGTCCCAGTGTGAATTAGGGAAAAAAGTTTGTTTTGGTTTTGTTCTCATATTTGTGTGTATTATGATATGGCGAATGTATGGAAAATCACATAAAATAATCAAACAAATTTTCAAAGCGATGAACTGAGTTCCACAACATCAGCCCAGACTCTTAATGTGTTTAAAACAAAAACTTCTAGGACTGCACTTAATGATTATTTTCATTATCAACATATTTGCACATTATTTTCTTGATAAATCAATCAATCATTTGGTCTATAAAATGTAAGAAAATAGTGAAAAATGCCCGTCACAATTTCCTAAAGCTTAAAGTGATCAAATTGCTTGTTTTGTCCAAAACCCAAAAATATTCCATTTATTATCATGTAAGCCAAAGAAAAGCAGAAAGTCCTCACATCCTCACAGCTCAGAAGCTGGAACCAGGCAATATTTGGCTTTTTTGCTGGAAAAAAAATGACTTAAATAATTAGTCGATCATCTAAATAGTTGCAGATAATTTTTCTATTGATCAACTAATCAATTAATGGACTTGCACAATCTGCTGATACTGACACCAAAGCATGGCTATAGAAAATATAACTCTTCCATGGTTCGTGGCAATAGACCGTTTACATGGTCAGACTAGTCCCCTGTGGCAACATCTATTCCTATGGGTTTTGGCCATCATGTCCCTCATCTTCTCCCTGGTGATTGATGAGACCTTATGGCATCAGAGCCCAAATAGCAGCCATTGAGATTCATTGCATAGTCATAACCCACAGTTTGGTTAAAAATGTTAAACACTGTGTCCATTCTGTTGCCTTTCTTGTTGAGCAGATGTAGTATGTTTTTGTGTGCAATGTTTGGACATCCAAACAATTCTTTTATTTCAGTCTTGGTCATGTTTTTAGGTACATTACTGACCATGACAATGTACTCTGTAGTCACTGACCAGGCAGTTGATGAGTCACAATCAGTTCTTGGCTTTTTTGGTGATTTCACATCTAACAATCTCTAATCTCTGTTGCCACTAGTTACAAATGATGTATACATAAGTGGCCGAGGTCCAGATATGCCAAGAGTCATTGTGGTGTGTGTAGTAAACTGAAGATAATAATAAGATAATAAGATAATAAGACTGTTTCCAGTAAACATATTTAAACAGAAGTGGAGATGGCTAGTAGTATGAAGTGTGTGCGTTCATGCAAAGGGGAGTCGGAAAATTCTGCAAACATCAGCCACAGGCCAGCCCTATAACCACGGTTGTCCTTGAGTGAGTAACTGAGTGAGTGATGAAGTTGCACCAGTGGTTCGCCGGCCAAGTGTTGAAGTTTCCCCATTGGCCGTTTGTTCTTCCAAAAAAACCATAGACTGTATAAAAAGAAAAAAACATGTGCGTCACGCAGGAGCACTAAGAGGGAAAAGAGAAAAACGCGGTGACTCTCTCCTTTGTTTTCCCTCCTTTCGCGCTCTTTGGCTATGAAATGTGATGACGGCGCTTTACCGCCACCTACTGGACCGGAGTCTGAACTACCGGCAGGACAATGCACACTATATCCACTATAACTTAACTCCTGTTTGTTTTTCTGACTTAAACAGAAAAAACACTCAAAACTTTAACATGTATTGATTAGGTATACATTATCTAAGAAATGTTAGTGGCTTTTTGTTATCTAGATCTATACAGAAAAGGCCTGCATTGTTATGGAATTTTCCATCTTTAGAGGTTACAAATTGGGTTACATTGGGTCAAGCTTGGCACACTGTAATTCTTAATCAGGAAGAAGATATCTTCTCCTTGAAACTTCAGCTGTCTGTGTTTTGGGGAAGGCAGAAACCTCTCTGATAGAGGGTATATCAGCATTGCCATGGTTACCAAGGTCAGAGGAGGTTTTCCTAAACAACACAGATAGGTGGATGACACAGTCAGACATTCAAACCAAAACTGCTGAAATTAAATGCAACGTGACTGTCACGGGTAAAGTGCAGTTCCTTGTTTAGAAACTAGTGAACCAATCAGACTAATTTTTCATATTGTAGGCTGATAAAGACTAGGACTCGGACGTTCAGAGGGCAGAACGGAAATAGACAGCATCAGAGCAGAACACTCTGGTGTTTTCTGTTATGGTTCTCCACTTGGCCAAGTGCTTTCAATAAACAATTTCAGCTTTAAGACATCAAAGTCTTGTGTGCGCCTTTCTCCACTGCTGACCATTGCTCAAAATATCCACAACATGCATATTATATCACTAAAATTAGACACAAATAAAGCCCATTGTATAGTTATTTAATGTTCCAAACTCATGCTAGTGTTGTCTACAAGTATTATACAATTCGTCAAATTCTACCCAATTTCTAGTAAATAACAAGAAAAAAAAAAGGTTTTCTCTGTGGACCAGGCCTGGCCGCACACCACCTGTGACTTCTGTGTGTACAAGAACAATGTGGTTTCCTCACAATGGAGGAATGAAAGTTATTACCACACAGTAGTATTTTTAGCATCTATTTATGTGGAAGAGGGAACTTGAACAGTTCTGCACTGGTTGGACATATAACCACTTTGGTGGTTTCTTACAGGAAACCGCAGAAACCCCAAATTATTATTATTATTATTATAGTCACTCTGCTCCAATTTTCTTCCTTGTAAAGTAAAGCGTATTTGTTTTCTCAGTTGAAAATTTAAATCCCCATTGCAAAGATCACTGTTCCACTCTTTTAATTGTTTCCTGCAACTGTTTCACAACATATTCAACATTCCTACCTCTTCTCCACAGAGCCCCATCATCTGCGAACAAAGATCTCCCAATACCTTGTCCATTATATCATACACATCATCAATCATTATTGAAAACAACAAAGGATTTATAACACTTCCTTGTGGTGTTCCATTATCCACAACATAGCTCGCTGAAAAAGTTATTCCCACTCTCACCTCTATAAAGTGAACATCTGAGCATTTTACCTGATATTCCTCATCTTTTGAATTTGATTAATAATCCCTCTTTCCACAATGAATTATACGCTTTTTCCACATCCAGAATACTGCTAACACTACCTCCTTATTCACTTGTCCCTCCCTCACCTTTTAGTCTTTTTGTGAACATATGTTCCATAATTTTACCCATGTGGGATGTCATTGCAAGTGGTGTATAGTTAGATGGATTGGTGGGATCTTTCCCTGGTTTCCTGATGGGTACTATAACTGCTTGTTTTCAACTTTGTGGTAATTTTCCTTCCTGCCGAATCTTGTCATATAAATGTAATATGACTCTGATGCTACATCAGAGAGATGGCTCAACATGGTATAGCAGATTTGATCTTGAAATGACGTAAACAGTTGGTCTATTGTCTAAATAGTTTTTCTGTTAAGCAACTAATCAATTGATGGACTAATTTGGACCCCCAAACTGCCATGGCAATTTTGCAATTCCACGCTCACATAGCGGAACACTACAAAACTTTCTTACAGAGTAAGATATCTTTAGTCATACACATTCTATGAACCCTTCTGTTACATTGATAGTACTTTAGTATATAATCATGCTAAAGTTCTCTCAGTTGAGGGTTACATGGTAAGATACAGAATGATCAAACATAGTTGAAATTAAACATGTGAAATAACTTTATTCAAACGTGCAATAAAGATATTCAAACTTGATTATACATGTAGTGTGTGTAATTTCCCTCACAACACCAAAGGAATTCCTGTCTTCTTTATTCTACCCTTTTTGATGTTTTTCTGTCATGTTGTCTTGCTGTAGGTCCATCCAGGTATTCCAACGGACTGCCCAGGTACTACAAATGAAAATCGGATCATGTGACACCATGATCTTTTCACTTCTCTGTCCTATCTGTGCATCACTTGTGACTGTCCAGGAGTCAAAAACTTCACTATTGTGTAAATTTATATGCCTCTAGGCATAGTTTTTTGTTGCTAACTAGTAGCTTTTTTATGTTTTTGATTTCTTTAGAATATGGGAAAATTTATAACTTGGAACATTTTACATAAAATTACTTGTTATAGCAGTTTTAACTTATTGTCAGAGTATGACTTTTGTTAATTTCCCAGGGTTCAGTGCTAAAATAAACAACGTCTGTGTGTTTTTAAATGTGCAATGAATTTGCTCCTAAAGACTACATTAAAACTAGTTCCTTAGTCCCCATGCCAAGTAAACAAGAAACAAATTGGGGATAGTTTTTGTGTATTCTCAGACATTTTTGAGACAAACAACAAGCCTTCATTCTTCACTGGAAAGTTAAGAAACAGGCCATAAAACAGTGCTCAAACATTTTAAAATGTATAAAAGGGTCACAGAGAGAATGAAATTATTGAACATGATAAACATTTAATAAAACAATGACTCAGTAGGTTGATGTATCAAGTAGAATTAGTTGGAAGACAAACTAGATGGGAATGTGAAGATCTCAGAATCAGCTTTGGCCATGGAGTCTTAACAAAAGTTTTAATGTTCAACTGCCAGCCAACTTCTTCAAACATCTCTTGCCAAGATGTCCTCCTTCTGCTTCACATTTATGCGAGTCAAAAGCACTTTTGCCCCCAGAAAGTCCTGACTGTGGAGCTCCTGAGCCATTGCAGCAATTTTTGGTGATTTAAACTGAACCACAGCCTCACCGATACCTTTGCCATCACTGTCATACAATAAGATGATATTATCAGTCCTCAGTTTGTATTTGTGGAAAAGCATTTTTATATGACTTTTGTGTACATCTGCGGGCAAGTTTCGAACAAACAGGCATGTCTGAGCTGCTGGGTCCAGGTTTGTGCTTGGCGTCCCTCCCAGTTTATCAACTGAATTGGATTTCCTCTTTCCAATTGGTTTCCTCTTTGTGTCCATCTTCAGACACTCGTTAAGATTCCTTGGATGGGTTTTAGCCATCATGTCCTTCATCTTCTCTCTGGTGATTGATGAGACCTCAATGGCATCAGGGCCCACATGGCAGCCATTAAGATTCATTGCATAGTCATAATCCTCATTCTGGTTAAAAATAAGAAATGCTGTGTCTGTTCTGTTGCCTTCTTTGTTGAGCAGATGTAGTACGTTTTTGTGTGCAATGTTTGGACATCCAAACAATTCTTTTATTTCAGTCTTGGTCATGTTTTTGGGTATATTACTGACCATGACAATGTACTCCATAGTCGCTGACTGGGCAGTTGATGAGTCACAATCAGTTCTTGGCTTTTTTGGTGATTTAGATGGTGTTGGCAACTGGTTGACAGATCTTCTCTTGATTCGCAATGTAGAAATGAATTTATGTCTGTGTTTTGCAGTTTTCCTCGGAGGGTTTTGCTTGGGTCCCACTCTCTCCTCAACATCAAAACCATTTCCACATTCTTGTAGCGCACTGGTCCACATCCTCTCAGTTGCTCCACGTACCTCCACACAGATGGAGCCCAGTGATTGTTTGTTGAAGTGAAGAGCATCACATGCGTCCTGCATGTTTGCAAACTTTACAAGGCAGCCATGGCTCAGTCCCAACATCACATTCACTATGGCTTCCTGTACTTTCAACCCTCTGAAAAAATGACAGATGTCATCTTTTGTAGTTGAGGCTGGCAGACCGAAGAGCCTGACGTAGCCTGGCGTTGACACCTGAGTTTGCTCTGGTGTCCTCACCTCATTGGGCGCAACAACTGTGCTGTCAGCCTGGAGAAAATCAACCTTTGGCACCACCTCATTGTTTTCTACTTGATGGGAAGACTGGAGACTTTTGAGGACAGTACAAATCCCAAGAAGAAAGGCAGCATTGGAATCAATTGACTGTACATTTGAAGTTTGTAGATTTGCAGTACTGGGGCCATGTGACCCTGCAGTAGAAGGTGGTGGAGTTGCAGTAGAGGAAGGTAGATTTGCAGAATTGGGATCAAGAGGCCATCCATTCAAAGGTAGCTGATTAGCCTCTAGAGATGGCTGAGGTCTCTTGACAATAAGCCTGGTGGGGGAGGGTTTCTTCCCCTTTAACAAGGACTTCAACTTGTGTTCCAGCTCTGCCATGCTGCTTATGTGTAGAGTCACTTTAGATCCTTTGAGGAAATTCCCAGTGTGCCGCATGGCAAGCTGAGCATCTTGTTCAGTGGTGAAGGCAATAAATGCCTCTCTGAGATGTCCTCCCACTATGTACACTCCGCCATCAGGTATGTGAAGGTATTCAAAGAACTGCCGTATATCTTCAATTCCTGCCTTCACATCTAGACCTTGCAGACGCAGGACTATGGTCATTTTTGCGTACCAGGCCAGGTGGTGTCTGAAAAAGAAGAAAACAGCGATGAAAAAAGACAAAGAATGTGACAACAGCAGTCATTACACTATTACCAAATGATATTCAGCCAGAAAAAAAAACATGCGTCTTGCAGGAGCACTGAGAGGGAAAAGAGAAAAACGTGGTGACCTGAAGAAGAATCTCCTCTTCTGTGTCTATAAAATCCAAAAACTCCCTTCAGCTGGGTACCATAGGTAATTGATATCAGGTGTGTTTTGTGAGCGTTGTTGCTGCTGTTGTTCTCTCTCAAACTAGCTGAGGTCTCTTTCACACATAGTTGCTGATAAATTGCTAGGATAACCTTTCAGGCACCGTTAGTGATTTTCACTATTCACACATGCAGCTACATTCAGGAACATTTCCATATTGTGCCTTTTCACACATACCATGGCAATGCATGAATAGATGGGGCAAGGGACAGTCCAGCAGATGGTGGTCATGCAACACTTATGGATGCCAACCGCCATAAAACTCAACAGAAGAAGAAGATGGGGCAAGTTCGGATGCGAGAGATTAAATGCCCTTGTGGCCCGATGAAGATACCCGAGGGTCGATTAATTAGGTATAGGAATGGGGAGGGAGGTAGTTAGGGTTGGGGTAAAAATATCAGGGTCAGAGCCAATCAGAGGCCCAACGAGGGCATTTAGTCTGTCATGTACACGGCTGAAGACGTCTCTTATTATTGTCTGGAACAGGGCAGACAAGGAGCTATTTTTGTCCGGTGAAAATGTTCTTGTAACGTATATAATATTCAGCAAGTTTGCAAGACAAACTGCAAAAGCATTGGCAAGGCAACCATGAACAAGTCGTGGATTCAAATACATCATAGGTGGACCCAGCCAGCTTCCTAGTACAAAGTCTGTGTAATGTCTGATTGAGCCCATGTGTGAATACAGCAGGTCATTCTCCGGAGAATTCACATCGAGAGAATGGGAGTGTTGATGATGTTTCTATCATGCGGCTGGTGCTGGATAAACACAGCAAACCAGCTAAGCTGCATTGTTTTGACTGGGCCTGAACACTCCACTGTGAATGTAGTGCTAATGGGAGAGAGGACTGTGATTTCTTGTAAAATAAAAGCCATTTTATTTCTGGTGAAAAGCATACATGTATAAACAGAACTGGATACAGCGTCGGAGGCGGGGCCCCATTCAGTCCTATGAAAGTTGCTCAGTGGCACATGAATCCAAAAAAGACACTTCCTGAAAACATACTGCGCATGTTCTATGGGCCCAATGCGCCCATGGAGCATGCTTAGTAGAGACTTCCACCGGATGAGACCGCTAACTTCCGGTTTAGCCCTCTGGTTAACTTGAATGGAAATAAAACAATTCAATCAACTAGACTTTTGAAATGTGATCGGACCAAATGGATCAAATTCTGATAGTGAAATGAGTCATTTCATGGGGGTTGTGATGCTCAAAAAAATGTATTCACTGATTTACAGATATCTCTTTCACAATGTAAGTCTATGGAAAAAAGTATATTTGAGCCCAATAGTGTGACCTGACATGGTAATTATGTAGTTTGGCCACTATGTCAAATTGTCTTCAAAGCCCAACGCTGTTCCTGGGGGCTTGGTGAAACGCTTAAAAATGCTGAATTACACCTGCAGCCTACTTTTTGTGTCATGCCCTACCTCCTGCACGCTAAACCCAGGCACCACCCCTCGCCTAAACCAAACAGAGTATTTCCAGTAGGTGAGAACGTGTCTGACAAGGACAATCTCCTGATGTGTGCTACATGTGTGAAAGGGCAACTCTCAGCAATGTCCAGACCTGATTCTCCGGATTCTCCATTGTCCGCTGTCATATGGTAAAACAGCTTAGGTCTTGGGGTGGGAAATTGGCAGTACAGATTTCCCTGAATATCGATCCTTGCTGCCATTCACACATGGATGTTGTTGTTCCTGAACATTTCAGGGATAAACTACATGTTTGAGAGGGGCTTTTGATTACATGCTGAAAGATCTGGCCACCCTGCATCCCCGCTCAGCCCCAGAGTTCTTCTTGCCTAACACACACCTGCTACATCCCAAAATGACTCAGCCTCTACTGACAGTGGTACACCACTTACCACTCTCTTCATCTTTGGTTCTGATCCAAGTGGGGAACAAGTCACACTGCCATAATCTTCAAATGCATGAATCTTAAGGGCTCTATCTCTCTGGTGCTTTGAGACATAAACATCCCACTTCTAGTTATCCTGACTGATCGCACAACTTAAAATTTTTCCCCTACAATCTTTCCAATCACATGTGGGTCCTTGAAAATCCTTAATGACATAACTCCTGTTTGTTTTTCTGACTTAAACAGAAAAAACATTCAAAACTTTACCATGTATTGATTAGGTATATGTTATCTAAGAAATGTTAGTGGCGTTTTGTACTATTAATTACCTAGATCTATAAAGAAAAGGCCTGGATATTATATCACAGAATTAGACACAAACTAAGCCTACTGTATATTTAATATCTGAAAGTTTTATACAATTCTTCAAATACTACCCAATTTCTAGATGCTTTTTAGTGTAAATAAGAAGAAAAAAAAGGTTTTCTCTTGTGGACCAGGCTTGGCTACACACCACCTGTGACTTATGTGTGTACAAGAGAGCAACGTGGTTTCCTCACAATGGAGAAATGAAAGTTATTATCATAGAGTAGTCATTACAGCTTCTATTGATGTGGAAGAGGGAACTTGAAGAGTTCTGCACTGGTTGGACATATAACCATTTCTGTGGTTTCTTACAGGAAACCACTGAAAAGTGAATATGTTGTCAAAAATGTACTTAATATGAAATGCAATCAATCAATCAGTCTTGTTATAAAAATGATATCTGCAAAATTGAAATTTCCTATCAAAGACAGACCACAATCTTCAGCTTTTGAAGTTAAATATCCAAAACCTTTGGTAAACAACATTAACGTCCTCTGAGTTATGTTTATCAGATTCAGAAAGAGCTCCCCACACTGTCACAGCCAAACAAGACCACCTTCCACATATTCCTCCCTCAGCTTACTTAAACTTTTAAATTTTTAGATTTTACTTACTTAATCTCTTAACGTTATGTGTCTCTTTCTCCCTTGAAGATAATGCAAAAATATTGCTGTACATATCGCTGTACGCTGTACAAGGAAGTGAATAAAGTGCAGCTGCAAGGCTGTTGCACATTTCCTGCCAAACGTCCTCTATGAAAGATTACTTAAAAATCTTAAAATAACCCAAGAGAAAACAAGCAGTGATTTCATCACAAATAATAATGTATAGTCAGCATAGTTTCAAATTATCCCTCTTCCAAACGGTTATTTACTCACCTCAATAAATATTATATATTCTGTAATCTGTAATCTTTTGTAACAATATGCGATTAAACCTTTGCAGCTTTTGCCTTAGCTTTGTAACAAAAAGTTAGGCATTTTATCAATCCAACAGTCTATCCTACCCTTAGATTCAATAAATCTTCTGATACCTTCTGTCGAAAACCCCTCAGACTTTCCAGAGGAGACAGCAACTGTGACATGCTTTTACTGTTATAACTCCAACGCTGTGGAGCAAACTCCCCCTCAGTTTCAGATCAGCTGAGTCAGTGCCTCAGTTTAAGAAGCTTTTAAAAACCCACATTTACAGATATTTTAATGTCTACTGAAATGTTTTTATGTTGTTCTTTTATATTTTGTTATCTCTCAATGTTTGACCCCACCTTGAAATCCCTGTTTTTTCATTTGTATGTTCAATGTATGTTATTCTTTTCTTTTTTCTTTTTTTTGTTTCTCTATGTTCACTATCTTTGCACCCATATTTTATGGTATTGTATTTTATTAAGCACCTTGTAACTCTGGTTTTGAAAGGTGCTATGGAAACAATGTTTATTATTATTATTATTATTACTATTATTTGTCTCCCGAAGATGACTACTTAGGGTGTTACAGCATTGAGCCTCAGACTTAAATATTTATTTTCAAGTACCCATTAATTGTATCATAATGGAATTCTTAACAAGTGCTATCTATGGGAGCCCATTTCTGCCAGAAAAAGAAAAAAAATAATGAAATACAAAGTCAAAACTTTTAATCAAAGATAACATTATGAGAAAATGTTGACCTCTATAGTGTCCTGAAGAGGTCATCCAGTAATTTTAAACACATACACAGTAGGCAAGGCATTTTAGAGCTTATCGGAGGAAGAGAAGAGAGATAAATAGTGTGATAAAGTGTATGATTGATAAAATGCCTCTCTTTTTTGCTGCAAAGCTAAGGCTAAACCTGCAAAGGTACATTCTCATATAGTTATAAAAGAATAGTATTGTCAGACACAGAATAACAGAATATATCTTTCTCTTCTTTTTTCAGCTCTTATTGTACATCCATGTTTCAACAACGCTAAACTTTTTTTTTTCGACGCACACATATATTGGCCGTTACGTCATCACGCAGGATGTGGATTGTGGGTAAAGAGGAAGACCGCTGTTTACCATGGCGACGGGGACGCTACCGTTTGTTATTCTCAGATACAGGGTGCCTCTAACGTTGTTTCTTTTGATATACATTGATCTGTTTCACTGCCTGCAGTTTATCGTCCCGTTTAAGGCTCCTTCAGACTGTGGAGTGGAAGAATTCTTCGATATCTCGAGTCTGTCGTGTGTGAGGTGCGGTCCAAATCAGCGACGAAGCACAACAGGTCGGTTACAGCCCGCGTTTAGCGTTATATCATACTGTAACTAGCGGTTTACTGATGCTATTGTGCCGGCAGAAAATTTCGTTAGTTTTACTTTTTTTAAAAAATTACTTTAACTGTGAGGTGGTCAGCCACAAGAAACCACTATGAGTCGGGTAAAAGTTAGCTAAGCTAGGTGCAAATGGCTAAAATAATTTCACTTAGTTAAAGATCGCCTCCAGACATGTATTAAGACATATAAAAATACTCTGCTTGGAACAATAATGTGTGTCTGATATGTTTTGTTTTTTTTAACAAAAACTCCTTAAAATTACATCTCCTCCTTCTCCCTCATTAAAAATCCAGAATATATAAATCTGTCAATATTGTTTTTTGTTTTCCTGCTAAGATGTCTCCTACTTCACTGTAAAGTTCAATTCTCAGTGTTTTATGCACTGGAGGCTTCAAGTTTCCACATCACACTTGTGTTGAATATTGGACCAGGATTGACTTTCAAACTATTTGTGATATCACAAATCATGCTCGTAGGCCCACCAGGTCGGGAAATCAGCACCATCCACCAGCCAAATGCTGGTAAAATAGGAAAGTGGCTGGTAGATTTCAGACACAAAATAATGATTCACTATTGAGTTGCTGATGAATTTGAACATTTATCTGTCACTGGCTGGTAGATGTTCACATTTTAAAAAGTTAATTTGCCACCCTGAGGTCCATATTACCTGCAGGCATAAGTTAGACAATAGTTGAGCTGTACAATATGGCTAAGTTCAGTACAAAAATGACGAATGTATGTAAAATCACATATAAATTAATCAAACTAATCTTCAAAGTAATGAACTGAGTTCCACAACATGAGCCCAGAGTCTTAATATGTTTAAAACAAAAATTTCTAGGACTGCACTTTGGTCTATAAAATGTCAGAAAATAGTGAAAAATCTCTGTTTTGTCCAAAACCCAAAGATATTCAATTTACTATCATGTAAGCAAAAGAAAAGCAGGAAATCCTCACAGCTCAGAAGCTGGAACCAGGGAATATTTGGCATTTTTTTTCTTGGAAAAAAATGACTTAAACAGTTAGTCAATTATCTATATAGTTGCATATTATTTTTCTGTTAATCAACTAATCAATTAATGGACTAATCATTTCAGATCCAAAAACTTCAACAACAAACTTTGTTACTTTTGAATTACAACTTGCCCACAAAAAGAAATGTATTAGCATTTACGATTATATCACTTTATCATTTGTAGAATAATATGATGAGATCATATCATCACAATGTGATTTCACTAAAAGGTAATATATAAACTAAAATGATAATATAAATATTGATCAGCCCTAGACAACAATCTCCCTAAAATTAAAAGTAGTATCAAAACTTTATTGTACTGTATGTTTTTATCGGGTGATGTGGTTTTGAAAGTAGCCCATAAAACAGGAATAGAAACATAAACGGAAACAGTGTCTATTTGACTACACAGCTGTATCCTCCATCTAATACCAGTGTATCTGAGACTGGCATACTGGCAGCTGTGAAAATATTTAAATCACCATGACTGCTGTCAGTATCCTAGAAGCTGTTCAATCATCCATTTAGGCAGGTGCAAGATTTGTCTCCAGGGGCCTAAATTCACAAAAATAATATTAAATGTAATTTCAATTGTATTTTACAGTGTTTTTTCCATTTAACTTAATGTGTTAAATTGCTTGCGCAGTCTGCTGATACTGACACCAAAGCATGGCCATGGAAAATATAATACTTCTATGGTTCGTGGCAGTAGACTGTTTACAATGCCAGACTAGTCCTCTATAGCAACATCTATCCCACCTACTGTCTTACCAAGACTCTAGTGATTTTAGTGCACTCATTCTATAAATTGCTGAGGGAATATTTTTCATCTCTGAAGAGAGGTGCTTTATCCTTAGACAACAGACACTAGAGAAAATGTCCTCTAAAGAAAACGTTAAATGTTTCCCACTCAATATACTGTCTAACTGCTTTTTGAGGGTAACTTTGGCTGTAACATACATTGAAATGGCCTTCAATGAGTGAAGCCAGAAATCAGTTAAAAGGCAGTGAAAAGGCAGCAGACACAAATGTCGCTAACTGCTGTCAAATGTCATATAAAAAGGACATTCATAGCTAATGATAATTTAGTAATTTAATTACTTATTAGGTCAATCAAACTGCCTTCTTTTCTCAAGCAATAAATCAGTAATTCAGAAAATAAAATGTATAGTATAATAATTATAAGAAAATAATGTGGAGAGAGCAAGAAATGTTTTCTGACTCACTCAAAACTGACCTGTAAGGCTTCAGCAGGATTAAAATCAAATTAAGATCGGAAGCAATCACAGTGTTTCAGTCTTGAACAAAGATTCCTCTTCTTCAGGTGTCAAAGGTTAAGGTCAGCCCAGGTCCCGCCACTTCTTCTTCTTCTTCACATCTTATCACTCAGAATCAACCAATAATCCAAATGTCATACAGCAGAATCAAAGTAACGCCAATTAAAGTTAATACATCTCTACAGACGGCCTGTCTTTGGCGCAAATGGATTACATGAGAGGTAAAGGAAGTTGAGCGGTAAAGGGAGAAGTCTTTTGCATGGAGGCAAAGTGTTTTCATTTCACTCTGCTCTTAGTGACATATGTTTTGTAGACTTTGATTAATTGGTGTCACCTACTTTTAAAGTGAATTGTAGCAACTAATTATCAGCACATTTACAGCACAATAAGAGGATGATGATCATAAAATAATCCCAACAATTTCAACCTTATTATGGTAAAATATCTCTCTATACTTGTTATACTTTGTTAACAATTGTATATACTCATTTAGCAGTGCTAGCATTGCTCTTATCAAATGAATCACTCTTGTAGGATCTCTTTTACTCCACGTAATCTTGCCTGGTATCCTCACTCTCACACTGCTTTTTACTCTGCTATGGGTGATTAATTTTTGAATGTAGGGGTCAGTTGTTCTTTCATTGGTGGATAAGAGGCCATTTGTGTATGTTTGATATCCACATCTAGCATATACACACCCAGGAAGTGTGATTTTTGCAACAAACTCATACTGATATCCTTTGATAATCTTCTGTCTTACTTTTTGTGCAGTAATGTTGCCAGATAGACGTCTAAATTCATCTGCTGCACAAATTGCAGTTCTTTACTGTCTTAAGTAGGACTGAATCCCCATGAATTCTGGGTTTATTAAGAAACATACAGTTGAGATTTTATTTTAACTAACTAACATCTCAGAACTCACCATTGTACAACATCTCGTGTGCCTGCTAACTGTGAGCTGATTTACTTTCTTTTCCAGGACAGAGTTGCATTTGCAAAACTGGGTACAAGGCTCTCACCACTGATAAGGCATCCATTACTTGTCAGCAATGTCCCACTGACAAGCCTGTAAGTACAGTTAACCGTACATATCTTCATGTGCTGTTTATCTTGCATCATATTTCAGATACTGCATATCTTTCTGTACTTTCTTAACAGGCAGTAACTAATGACGGGTTTGGGTGTATTCGCTGTCCAGCCAGTCTCAATGATGAGGGGAAGTGCCGGTGCCCAACAGGCAGTGTCCTCGGTGAGTCACTCGAGAGACTAATTGGGGAATTATATGAATAGCATATGCAGTGCATTTATAAAACACAGTACTTAACGTTGATTGTGCTTGCTGCATAGATTTAATTACATATTTTATGTACATAACTGAATGTGACCTGTTTTTTCCAGTGGAGAGGGATGTCAATGGAAACCTTTTGGATGAGGCCACATGTGAGACGTGTACTGGAAATGGCCCTGCTTTCTCAGTACCAAACAGCAGTGGAGACAGGTATCAACAACAAACAGCGGAAACACAGATCAACTCAGCTTTTTCATGCAGATATATGACCGTGTGTTCAGTGGCGGTGAAACAATCAAGTTTCTTTTAGAAATTATTTAATCCGGACCAGTAAATTCATGAAAAACATTTTGGTGGCTGACACAGTTGCACTGCTCACCAATGAATGATTAATTTAATACTTGATAGACTCAAGAGAAGATATAATGTCAGTCTTAAGGATATAATTCATAAAGCTAATGAGAATATGTACAACACAAATCCAGTTGCAGTACTGTCCTGTTAAATGTGTAACATTCAAACATTAAACTGCACATACATAAACTGTACAGCGAAATATTAATTGCACTTCTCATAATCTTTAGCTGTTTTTTCCACCTCGCAATATCCGCTGTGTATCTTTCCTGTCTTCAATCCTCCGTACCCCTCATTAGCCCATCACTCTCGCCATTGCAAGGACAGTTTTTCATCCTTCCTTGACATATTTTCTCCTTTTGTTCGATCTGACAAATGCTGATAAATGGCCTTCGCCCGCCTGCTCTCTTAGCACCACTGACATACTGCTGTCAGCATTTGGAGAAAGGTTGACTTGATTCCAGGTTTGATTTGTGCAGCATGTGAGTGAACAGTCTCCAAAATTGTCTTTCAGGTGTGAGAGATGTCAGGCTTCCTTCATTAACACCTCCTGTGTGTGTAACCCTCCTAATGTCCTGGTGAGTTTGGCCCTCTCCCTTCACTCTCTCTTAAACGTTTAATACAAACACCTCTCAGTAAAAAAAACCCAGAGATTACCTTTGTCATGAAGGGTCAATGTGATTTTTCAGGCCGGAGGATTATGTTTCGCTCCAGGCAGCCTCCCCACCAATGTGAATCCCAGTGTCAACTTTGCTCAGTTGGTGAGTCTCCTCATCCTCTTTGTCTTACTCTGTTTATTGATTTTTTCACTCTGATGTGTTCTGATTTGTCTTCTCTTCTTTAACCTTTGCAGAAGTTCAGTGTGCAGTCTGCATGGTTCGTCAAAAACCTGTACTCCTCTTCAGCAGCCTGCCTTGTAATTCCACGTTTGTTTGTTTTTTCTTTGAAAAATAATAACATTCTTTATCTTACACCCTATGAACTAGTCGTAGTTCTGGTCACAGCTACAAACTGCCACAAGTGACGTGCTCATTATGACACAAGAAGATATTTGGGATTATAGGATGTTACGTTGTAGCTGTTCCTTCAGTCATATTTGTAATCCTGGTAGTTGTTGGTGTTGACATATTCATAATAGACATAGAAATGTTAACTATAATTGATGTGAACATGTATCTAAAAAATAGGCACATGTAATTTAAGTATGCAAAGTATTTTGTCACTTAAACAGGTGTACGGCAGTGAGACTGTAGCTCATAATGACAGTTGGATTAGGATTTTTCTGAGCCAGTTTGTGTGTTTTAGCTGCTGTGTGTAAACAAGTCAGGTGTCTGCAGGTCTTCTCCAACCTGACGGCGTGTCAGGCTCTCGGGAACATGTGTGTGATGAACATGCACTCCTTCAGCAGTGTGAGCACCGATGCCTGCGGCCTTTTTAACACCATCTTCAGATCCAGGGCTGCTCTGAGCTCAACTCAAGACATTTCCTACTGGTAATCAACATTATTGTGGCACATATGTATATATTGTGCTATCTTCACACATTATGGATGCAACAAGCAGAGTTTCATTCCTGTTTCATTTAAGTATACGGCCACAGTTGACAGTAAGCACTTTGATTATTCTGTTTCCAGGAGAGTTAATCTGCCGTGGCTTTACTACGGGGACGAACCAGGACTGGCCAGTCGAGTACTTCAGACTGATCCAGTTCCGATTGGGTTCAGTTTCAGAGGAAAAAACAAGGTAAGTGATGAACTTCAAATACACGTGAAAAAAATAATTATTAAAATGACTCCTAAGGAAAAGAATAACACTATAAAACAGTACTGTGTTCATTTCTTAACAGCTCTGTTGAGCAGTAAACATGAGATAGTACAGAAAGTGATCATTGATCACTGAGTGATCATTCTTTGTTTGACAGAACACTGATATTAAGCTGATTGCTGCTGTCTATAATGCCAGAGGAGAGTTTCTCAGATGGGAAAACATAGGAGGGGATAATCTCCAGGTAAGATGTCAAATGAATGATAATAAAATTGCCCACCAAACTGTTGCATGTTAATACCACAAATATATCTGTTGTTACTTTTTTACTTCTTGTTAACAAAAAGCATAATAGTTATCATAGATAATATATTGACAGCCTAATTACATTTATATGTGATTCATATAAAATATAAAAGTATAGGAGGCTAGTAATTATTGTAAACATCCTCTGTTTCAGCTTTGTCCAGAAACAACCACCAAACAGGCGGCAGCCTTCAGCTTTGGAACTGCTTACCAAGAAAGTGTAAGTGTGTCTCTTCATTCATTTACTTCAGATAAAGTGTGCACATTCTTTCGCAATGCATAATAGTAATCTAAGCTGTGTGTGTATGTGTGCAGTGTGATCTCTCAGTATTAGAGCTGGTGCAAACTTATCCTGAGCCATTGTTCTATGATGTGTTTATGGACCTTGGTGGAGGAGAGAACAGAAAACTCCTTCCCCTGCCCACACTAGTTTATAACCAGCAATACAGTGGACGATTCATCAACCAAGGTGGGTGCATTGCTGCGCATTGCTGTCGTGGCAATTTTGCAATTCCACTCTGACAAAGAGGAATGAGACAAAAAACTGAGTAGTGTATTGTCACGCTTTATTGTGACAATACATCACATGTGCACACAGACTCAGTGTCTGTGTTAGACAAAGAGCAAAAAGGCAAAGTCAAACACACAGATAACACACCTATTATGAAAGCTCCAAAGCATTGTGTCCCCCACAGAAGCAGTTAATTGGTACAACAGTTAGCCCTTTGTTATTTATTGGTGTTTCTTTCCTGGAGGAGCTTCTGCCTCCACCTCCATCTGCTGAGAACTGGAAGTTGAAGGTCGAATCTCACAGCTTCGCTTTTGATACATTTCTATATCTGCTGGGAGCCCTGGCCTTTGTACACAGTCTTTTGGAGTTCTCAAACTCCCAAAGACTAAGTTATCTCTGGTCACACACATTCCATGAACCCTTCTTTTACCTTGATAGTACTTTAGTATATAATCAGGCTGCAGTTCTCTCAGTTAAGGTTATATGCTGAGATTCAGAATAATAAAATATAGTGGAAATTAAATATGATAACATGTGCAATAACTGTATTTAAACATGTGCAATAAAGATATTTAAACTGGATTATACGTGTAGTATGTGTAATTTCCCTTTTGTCTCCACACAGAGAGCATGAAGAACTGGTACCTGTCTCGACGTATGTTTCTTGTCGACACGCTGAGTGGAAGAGAGAAAAGCGTGAATTCCCAACCTAAAGTCATCCGTGTGGCCACCAGCATCAAAATAAGGTGGGATCCTAACTTGCACACCGCCATGAGAAAAAAATGTATTTAATATTTGTAACTGTTTGCTCAAATGTGTGTGTGTTTGGCAGGTTCCAGCTGGTTCCACGAACCCTGGAAGGACAGGTATACCCCCCTCTAATGACTGTGACCTACAGAGATGTTCTCATCACGGATATCAATACACAAACTGTGTCTGTGAGTTGGTTGCACACACATGCACACACCTCTCAATACATTTTTTATCTCAAAAATTGTTAAGCTGCAGTAAGCTGATGACAAAAGATTGTTTTGCTTAGTAGACTCATATAAAGAGAAAAAAATGCTGTTAAATGAGTTTCTGTGTCTTCATTTATCTCATAAACACACTAAAAAGTGTTTAACTCATTCATGTATTTCCAGACGACATTTTCTGTGGAGTACGAGATGGATCAGAATGAGGCTCGCATGAAGACAGATGTGAGTAGAAGTATGAACAAAATGATGATTGTTAAACGGTTCAAGGACAGGAGAAGGAGAATTGTTGTGGATGTCTGTGCTTTTGAGTGTTAGTGTCACAGCACGTAGTGATACAGTATATGTTTGTGTGTGCAAAGACTGCTCTGGGTGTAATGGGCGGTGTGGCCGTGCTGTACTCGCTGCTGAAGACAGTCAGCTGGAAGAGGAGGATCGCCTCGCCGCTCATTGACGTGGAGGTAGAGCATCTTTAACAGGTCATCATTTAAACCCCTTTAATCAATGTTCGTGTAAAAGATGGAAGTAATGTTAGTCTCTCTCTTCTTCTCGCTCCTCATGCTCCAGACAATGTTGAAGTTTTTGTTGTTTTACGCTGGAGATCTGGCCAACGTTTTCTTCGCTGTCACCGTGGGAACTGGACTCTACTGGCTCATCTTTTACAAGGTCAGCCTCATTCCACTTAAACAGGACTTTTCATACTTGATTAGTTTTGAATGTTTCTACCAGTGTCTCCTTCCTGTAGCATTTTTTTTCCCTTTTAGCCCCTTTTTTCTTTCTTCTTCTTTTCAGCACTGTTTTTTTTTGTTGCATGAACTTTTAACTCTTTATTTTTCTCTCTGCACTCATTAGACGTTAAAGGCAAGTTTTTTTCTTATACCTTCTTTGCCTGAGCAAAATTTTGAATTCATACACATGTGAGTATTATTGGCTGTTTTGTGTGACTTATTTGTGTATGTTTGTGTTTAGGCCCAACAGTTTGTATCTGTGTTGTTGCCACTGCCTGATCAGGAGGAGCAGTTTGTGACGTACATCGGCTGTGCCTTCGCTCTCAAGGTGAGACACCCCCACTGAACAGATGTGAAAATGAGCATTTTTGGTTTTGAAAGCTAGGTGGTGTGCTTCTATAAGAAATACTTTGGGGAAACAAATCGATCTGTGTGTTTGTATCCAGGCGGTCCAGTTTCTCCACAAGCTGTTCCTGCAGTTGTCCGTCGATGTGTTCTTTATTGATTGGGAGAGGCCGCGAAGCAAAGCCAGCAGGACTGTGCAAGGTACAGACATATTTACTTTGTTCTCAGAAACGTCTGACAGCAATTATTCAGTAAATATTCACCATATTCATTGCTTTTATCAGCGACCGGTGAGAAACGTGACTCCTCTCCAGTCAGCATCTGGAGGACCTACTTTGTGGCCAATGAGTGGAACGAGATCCAGTCCATCCGCAAGATTAGTCCCACCTTTCAGATCATGGCTGTGCTCTTCTTCCTTGAAGTACATCTTACACTGACACATAACACTCTGTTCTTTTTTGCAGCTTTTGTTACAGCCCTTTTCCTCATTCCTGATTTCTCACTGCTGACACCCTGTATTGTTCAGGTGCTGGGTTTCTCAAACCTAGCTCTGAGGGACCCCTGGCCAACTTTACAGCGTTCCCCACAGGCGTACACCCCTTCATACAGCCTGACGCTGCGCTACGGTCTGTCAGCCACACTCTGGCTCTGCATCGGACTTCTGCAGGTAAAACTGCCGCCTTTCGCTTTTGTCTCTCACCTCATTGTGTCTGTCTTAACAAATGAGGGAAATGTACAGAACGAGTGCAGAGAGCGCCTTAGAAGATAATTATTTATCTCTACAGGTGATTTTCTTCACTGTGTTTCATGAGCACTTTGTGGAGGACAAAATCCGCCAGTTTGTGGATCTCTGCTCCATCAGTAATGTAAGTAGCAGTACACGAACTGTATTTCATATTGTGAACAATTTATCTGGTTGTAGTGTTTTACACGTGTATTTTGTCCATGTTTCTATGTAGATTTCTGTGTTGCTGTTATCTCACCGGTGTTTTGGCTACTACATCCATGGGCGATCAGTGCATGGCCATGCTGATACAAACATGGAGGAAATGAATAACAATCTGAAGAGAGAATCTGTATGTACATCGACACACTGCATCTTGTTTTAGATATTACAACATATTTATTACATTATCAACTTCACATTATAAGCATCCTCTTTATTTCTTCCTGTCTGTCTCAAGGAGTCACTATGCAGTCAAAGAGGTCTACTTCCCAACACAGAAACCCAGACATTTCAGGTCTCCATTACCAACCGTCTGCGGGTGCAGTATGACCGGATACGGGAGCCAATCAGCAGGGTTTGTGCTTGTCTCTGTTACGTTTGTTATAACTGAGCTATAATCTTTCAAACAAAGAGAAAAGTTATCCCCTTTTTTAACTTGAGTAGTTGATTGTCTGTCTTATGTGCTCCAGAGGAACAGGCCATCACGGCTGATGGACGCATCCTCAGCCAACCCGCTTGATCAAAGCATCAGGGCCTACCACACCATGAACCACTTCCTGGGATCTATTATAGACCATGTTAGTACAAATGCACATATATAAACTCAACATAAATACTACATGCATTAACTCGTTTGTTTGTTTTTATTTGACTGTATATGAATTTGTCAAATTACAGAGTACATGCCTTGTTTTTTGATATATTTGGTGCAGGCAAGCTTGTTTTTTCTCTCATGTTGCCTTATGTATCTTAGGCCCAACCTGACATGGACTATATAGTGAAGGACAAGCTGATGTTTGAGAGGGTCATAGGGATGGAGTTCCTTGAACCCAGTGACAAGAGCATCTTTTACAATGGTAATGACCTTTGGCCCAGACATACTGTACGTTTCTGTTTGTTTATGTACGTATCTATGTGTACATAATGTCTGTTTGCGTTTCTCTCTGCAGACGACGCCCACTCTTTCAGTGATGTGCTGTTTTATGGAAACGAGGCCACGCTGCTGATGTTTGATACTTTGTTCTTCTGTGTCGTTGACCTTGGATCTCAGAGCTTCATACTTGCAGCTGTGCTTACTTACGTACAGCAAACAGTCAGTATTTTCAGCATAGGCGTGTATACAGTTCAATGCAATTACTTTGTTATAAAAGTTATATTAATTAACATTTCATTCCTTCCAGATAT
This sequence comes from Thunnus thynnus, assembly GCF_963924715.1. Lineage (NCBI taxonomy): Eukaryota > Metazoa > Chordata > Actinopteri > Scombriformes > Scombridae > Thunnus > Thunnus thynnus. The sequence continues at coordinate 16,773,959 of NC_089526.1, read as the reverse complement.
TTCGCATGATCCGCATCGCTCTCGGAAGGAAGAACCTTGTCAACAAGACTATGGTGGATGAGAGATTTCTGATATAAATTCCCTGCTGTAATTCATAGTGTCAGTGTTGTTTAATAGCATTTCTCCTGAAGATGTTTACTGTTCACAGCTTGTGCAGCTTTTTTGTACTTTTCTTTACAGAAAAAAACTTTTTTCACTGCTGTTTTATGATGTAAATATCACATTTTTTGTAAAGAATTTTAATGTTTCTATTGATTAAAATGTTTTGTTATGAAGACAGTCTTTTCTCAGTTTTGTTTTTCGCAATTTTCACACAATTTTTTTTCATAGCTTTTTCATGTCACGTATTTAATTCACTGGATTAGGCAGAAACATCTGGTTATTTTATGCAGTAAGAATTTCTTAATTGATATCCTTATAACATGATATATAGTAGTTGTAGTTTGTAGTTTATTATTGTTTTGGAAATTCCTTGTGTGTCCATGATAATTGTCAAACAAAACAAACAAAACAACAACTAAGGACAGTTAAACAGTTACAGTTAAATACAGTCTTCTGAAACAGCATAGTGCTCCATAATATCATGCAGTATAATACCCAGCCACAACATCACTGACAGTAAAAACATAGAGCACTACAATAAAATGTGAATGACAAAACTCAAAGCTACAATATACCAATGATATATTAATATTGTTGTGTATCTAGGTCACAAGGACAGCTGTTGTCCTTGTGACCTGTGAGAGTTCAGAGTTGAGTCACTCTGAAACAAAAAAAAAGGGGGCTTGGCTTTTCGGTGCGAACAAGCTAAAGAACCACAACTTTTCTCTGCTTGCCTATTTACTGTTTCAGCTTAATGAACACTTAATGTAGTTTGCAGAAAGATCTCTACCAAAAATGTATTTTTTAGATATTCTAAATATAAATATGATTATACCAGTATATAATTACTCATTGCTTATGTTCTTCCTGAGGTGTAAGGTTTTGAGAGTTTCCTATGTGTAGTTTGTTTGCACAGTCAAGTCAATCCATAGAATATTTATAAAACATTCAGGCTTTTGTGTCTGTTCAGGAATTTATTTGTGGTTTGGAATAATTTTTTTAAACTGTTTTCATAGCTGTCTTGTCCTTTAAATGGAGAAGTTATGGGGGGAAAAAACATGCAAATTAGAAAGTATGAAATTACAGGTCCAGAATAAATACGTACCTTTAGTTTGTTGCAGATTATAGAGGTACAAAAATCTCAAATTAACCTCAGTACCAGTCTGTGAAGTTGAAGCGCACCTCTCAGGTTTTATAACAAGGGCTGCCGTGACGTCACAGCGGCTGTCAGGGGCTCCACCAATCAGCGTTCACTCCAGAAGGATACAGAGCAGACCGGAGGGGTCGGTGTGAAACCATGAACTTCAACAACTTCTCCACATCCTTCGGTTGAGGTCAGTCTGAGTTTTGCTCTTTGTTCACGCGTTTTGGTTTGTACACAGTTAGCTGTAGAGGGTTTTTTTTTCTGCGGGTGCGGTCGTATCTAATGTGAGCGATAGATAGTGGGTGTGAACCTCAGACTAGCTACCGTTAGCATGAAGCCGGTTTACGGACGCACGTCGTAGCCGTTGGAGAGCTCACGTTATCTGTAAATGTCATGTTGTGGCACCGCTTGTAAGTCATACAGCTCTGAAACGGTTTTTTTTAAGTGTTGCAGGTCCAGCTAACTGCTCTGAGGTTAGATAGACTTGCCTTGTTGCTAGCTAGGGAAAGCTAGTGATGATAACAAACATGGCAACTTTCTTGCATAGCTGGGACGGGCCCTCTGTGGTCTGTCTGACTCACTCTCACACACATACCGTGAGTTTGGGAGGATATTTTGGATGCTTTATTTAGGCCTTCAGGGCATTTTCACTTAAACGTTTAAGCAGCGCAGATTTTCAACTGAGCTGTCATCGCATGTGCCGCTGCTGCATCTCTGTCCAGAGCCAGACCGACAAAAAAAGATCTGAGGAGCTGCAGATGTAATTATGCAATTGGGGGGCATATCAGATGTAGAGACCAGTCAGTATCCAGTTCAATGGGCCATGACCTGAAATAACATTTCTCAAGATTCAAATGTCAATGCTGAAACTCTTGCCAGAGCTATTTTTAGTCTTGCTGACCTATTCTGAGCTGCAACTGAAGCCAACACATGCTTTGCTAGTGGTGCAATCTCCAATTCACATTTTAATGAAACCTTAGTACACAAAGTTTACTGTCTCAAAACTACTACCAAAAAAAATTAAATGTTGTCAGTCATGATGTTTCATTTCTGCAATAAGGCTCTGGAATTTCACAATCTGAAGTTATGCAAAAATGTCTCCTAGGTTTGACATTCCCGCACTGAATGCCTGTTGAGCAAGATGTTGCATGCAAGATATAAAGATTATTCAGAGGAATGTTGCTTCCTTTCTTAATCACTCATTTAAATGTTTAGAAATGCAGCTATAATGTTATGATGACAAAACATTGAAATTCAATATGAAGGTATCATCTTCAGACACCTTCTCCACTATGACCACCATGCTCTTCACGCCTGATCTCTTCCTTTTCCATTCTTCACCCCTCGCATCTAATGTCCGAAAGTTACCTTGAAGACTGACCTTTAAAGACGGTTAACAAATTCTACCTGCCAAAAACAAAGTTTTAATGGCCAACAAATATTCAGATACACATTTTAATTGCAGCCACTAATATTTACACTGATTTAATATCATGGATCTTTTCATCTTACAGTTAAATTTCCTGTTTAATGCCCTTATATCTAATATTTTCCTAATGTTTGGCTTGATTACCATCCAGGGAGTAGAGAAATGGGATGGAAGTTTCCAGAAGTTTTAGGTTTCTGCAGACAACAAGCAGTTAATCAGCAACTTGTTTGAACCATTGATCTGATTTAAATCTGAATTGCTCACAGGAAAAATATGTGAATGGTCACCAGCTGGGATGAAATGGAAAAAAAAAAGTCAAATGCCAAAGATTATACGGCATATTAAAGTATACAAAAGTTATGGTTTCTAAAGTTACTGGCCAATGTGGTGGGTTACTGTTGTTCAGTTAATCAGAATTTAGGAATCCTGCAACTGTCTACCTGTCCCAACTTCAAGATCTAATCAGATGATCTGTTACTTTTTGCACATTGTTTGCTAAATAGTGCTAAAGAGAACAGTGTGTTCTTTGAAAATTAATTCATCTTGTGTGAAGGACATCCAGCTGTTACTTTTTGACTGCTGTACCTTTGAACTTTGTATGTCTGTGCATCTACCGTCGGTGTGTGAAGATCAATGCTTCTTTGTGTGTGTCTGCAGCGCACCGTCAGCCATGCCTGTAACATCACAGCTGCTCAGGGGTTTGCCTCGTGCCAAGGTCCTGGCCTCCGGTTTGTTACCATGCCAACAACACCAGTCCCACTTAGGACCCATCATTCACCGACCTGCCTCAAAGTGGCCGTCCCATATGTGGCAGAGTCACCAACACTCAAGATGTTACCAGACAACCTCAGTGCTCCACAGCTACATCCTCAGTCCGCCGCAGGTCAACTCCATTCTGAAAGCCAACGAGTACAGCTTCAAGGTTTGTGGGGTCGTTCACACACACAGAAAACACTTACACTGCCTGTCAACCTCCAGTCGTTCTCCACATGAAAGCTTTCATCTTATTATTTTTACACATTGTGGTTCTAGGTGCCAGAGTTCGATGGGAAGAATGTGTCATCGGTGATGGGTTTTGAGAGTAATCAGCTGCCAGCCAACGCTCCTATAGAAGACCGTCGCAGTGCCGCCACATGCCTGCAGACACGAGGAATGCTGCTGGGTGTGTTTGATGGCCATGCTGGCTGTGCCTGTGCTCAGGTACAGCTGACTCTGTTATCATGTGCTACCTGTCATGATAATCTAGTGTTTAATCTACTGCTCTTTAGAGGATTTGTTCCTCGTTTAAAAACAAACAGTTCTGTACAAGTGATTTTCATTGAGTGATGCTACAGTGTAAATAGAAAAGGATGCCTCTTTCATCACCAAATGAGGATGTTTTGACAAGTTGAAAATGTCAAATTAGTCTCCAAACTAGGCTGATATATTGGTGTCAGAGTATATGACAGCTGATGAGTAACAAGAAATTGCAGTACATAAGCGCCAAACTATATTAATATTACTTCTGTCTTGAATTTTATTTTTTTACGCTAAAGCTTCTACCATTTGGTTATCGAAGCGTGTCCAGGAATTAAGTAACTGTCAATTGTTTTATTGTTTAATCTTCTTTTTTGTGGGACAGATTATACAGTATCTAACAGTGTAAACAAATAAGCCTGTACACTGGCCGAAGTTTTCTCCTGGGAAATGTGTAAGTTTCAGGTTCTCCTTCTCTTTGCCAGGCGCTGAGTGAGAGGCTTTTTTACTACATAGCGGTTTCGCTGCTGCCCCACGACACACTGTGTGAGCTGGAGGCCGCGGTGGAGGCTGGCAGGGCCCTCAGTCCCATCCTGCAGTGGCACAAACACCCCAATGACTACTTCAGCAGGGAGGCTCAGACTCTCTACTTCAACAGCCTCCGAACCTACTGGCAGGAGTTAATAGATCTCACCAGGTGAGGACTAGAAAACAGCATCAAGACAAAGGAGAAAAGTCTTGAGGTGTAATAAATTGCTGTTCAGTGTGTTTGCTTTTGCTAACATTTCAAACTGGACATCCCGGTTTCTTACTTTGTTTTCTTCTGTATTTTGTAGCAACACGCCCACACCAGCACAGGCCCATCTGTTGTTTTGCCAATAGTGTAGTTGTTAGTCTCTGTTCTCAACCTCTGATTTCCTCTCTCTTCATACATATCTCCCCCCCCCCCCCTCTTTCTCTCTGTGTTTTCAGCCCAGGAGAAGTTCCAGACACGCGGGAGGCGTTGATGAATGCCTTCAAAAGGCTGGACAATGACATTTCTCTGGAGGCTCAGGTGAGAACTGTCTACTGTCTTAATGTGAAACAGAGCTGCTGGTTCTCTCAAAAGCATCTTGCCCACGTTCTCCATAAGACCCGCAAACATTTGTCTGACTTCCTCCTTAACTTTGCTGAACAGAATCCGTAACATTAGTCATGTTCCAAATTTGGAGCTTAATTCTCAGTTTTACTCAGAAATTCGTATTGTGAAATAGACATTAGGGCAGCAACGCTGTGGATGAAAAATCAACTCATCAAAGTTGACAGTCTAGATATTTAGTCAATGTTGGATAACTGCAATCGAAATGTGGAGGCGAATATATATTTACTTGTTTTGCATTTGAAACTACTTGTAACAGAAGTTCATGTAAAATCTATGTAAATGAAGCTTAAAGTGCTTGATCTGCAGCTTGACTCGCAGCATTCTCGCCCTGAGGCGGTGCACAGTGACATGTTGCATAAGATACATTTTCATGGCAAAGCGCATGTCCACATGTACTTTAAGCTTATATTATATATCTAGATGCTTAGGCACAAATTCAAGACAGTTCTTGAGAAGACAAAGTTGTCATTGTCGCTAAATCCCAAGTCATCAGTATTCATGTCTGAATCAAATTGCAAGTCATTGCATTTGGTCCGACTGCAGGACAGGAGTTCAGTTTCACACATTAAGATTCGTATTGAATATCACCTTTGCTGTTTGGCAGCTGTGCAAAAAATGTGAGCATCCAAATTTAAACTTTTATGGTTTAAAGAGGAGCTCAGGTGTCATCGCTTCCCTCGTGTAATTTAAAACAAATCCCTGTCTGAAGGCTCACGTGTTATCTTGCCATGCAGGTTGGAGACCCAAATGCTTTCCTGCACTACTGGGTTCTGAGAGTGGCCTTTTCTGGAGCAACGGCGTGTGTGGCTCACATCGATGGACAAGACCTGTACGGATTATAGACACACACACACATCTGTAAAACTTATCTTAGTGTTTTCTTTATTTGAATTACAAACTTCCTCTTGACCAAACAGATGTGTCCTGTTGTGAAATGGTTCTCTTCTGAAGTCAAATAAACCTGAGTGAATGAAATATTTCTAAGCATTTTTCTGCCCCTCCTCTCTCTTTCTAAAGGTTTATAGCCAATTCAGGTGATGCTCGGGCTATTTTGGGAGTGCAGGAGGAGGACGGTTCATTCAGTTGTCACACACTCTCTAATGACCACAGCGCTCAGAACGAGGATGAGATTGCTCGGATACGGGGTGAACACCCTCCGTCAGAGAGGAAAACAGTTATACGACAGGTACTGTACCTACCAATCTGCCTCATTCATTGTCGTTATATCGTTTATTAAAACCTCCTCATCTGCTGTGTCCGTCTCCTTCCGTCTTTCCCCCCAACAGGACCGGCTGCTTGGCCTCCTCATGCCGTTCCGTGCGTTTGGGGATGTGAAGTTCAAGTGGAGCATTGAGCTGCAGAAGCGAGTGCTGGAGTCCGGACCCGATCAGCTCCATGAAAATGAACACACGAAGTTTATACCCCCAAACTACCACACTCCCCCCTACCTGACGGCTGAGCCTGAGATCACGTACCACAAACTGCGGCCACAGGATCGCTTCATGGTGAGACGAGCAAATCCTCTGTTTTTTTTTTTTTACCAAAATATAAAGTGCTGTATGCATATTATTTACAAAAATTACACTTTTTATTACAAAATTCTTAAGAGAAAATATGGATATAATGGATCTACTTTGATCTGTTCTTGAGACAGATATTTTGTATTACTTCATCATAGTTGCCGCTTATTGGCCAGAACACTCTTGAAAAAGAGATGTTTAATTTCAATGAGGTTTTCCTGGTTAAGTAAATATTTGATGGGAAACAGTAAATACAGCAGCTGTATTGCCGCACCAGCAGATTTGATCATGTATAGCAAATTCATTTTGTGATTTGCTAAAATTGCATAATAAAATTCCTTTCTGGATCTGTTCAGTGTTCAAAAAGACAGAGTGGGCTATGTCTTTTAAAAAGAAGATCACAAAAAACAGATTTGACTTTCTTTAAAGGAATTATTTAGCTTCAAGGCTCAAGATTGCAAATTGTTTGGCTGGTTTGAAATGAGAACTATGTGACCTTTGCAGACAAAAATTGTTTTTGTGAAGAAAGAATTAGTTTTCATAACCAGTTTTCAGTGGCAGTATCTCCACAAAATGAATGTTTAGTGTTTTGTAATTGCTCTTGTACTCTTCTAATTTGAGGCATGATAACTTAAACAACTATTTTACAGTATCTGCTGTTACAGTCGTGTCTTTTCTGAATGCAACTCAGGTGATTGCTTCTGACGGCCTCTGGGAGACCCTCCACAGACAGGAAGTGGTTCGTATTGTTGGGGAATATTTAACAGGGGTGCACCAGCATCAGCCGCTCACAGTTGGAGGCTACAGGGTTACCCTGGGACAGATGCAGGGGCTGCTGCAAGAGAGGAAAGCTCGTGCATCTTCGGCTTTCGAGGATCAGAACTCGGCGACCCACCTGATGCGCCATGCGGTGGGAAACAACGAGTTCGGCACAGTGGACCACGAGAGGCTTTCTAAAATGCTGTCACTACCGGAGGAGCTCGCTCGCATGTACCGCGATGACATCACCATTATCGTCGCTCCATTCAACCCTCACGTGATAGGAGCACAGAGACAGGAAGGGCAGTCCTGAGCTGTGCGAAAGCTGTTCACCGGTGTCATACTGAGGAGTACGCTACCAACAAGCACACTCTGCGGATAAACAATCCATATTAAGAAAATCTGTCCACATGTGTCCAGCGGTCGGGATGAATTTGTTTTAACACTATTTAAGTAAAGAATTTCTATTTGTATGCAGTGCAAGAGAAGATCCGGTCTCATATGAAGTTAAAAATCTCTGTTGAAGTCTGGATCAAAGTCTCCTTCATAACATGTTATTTATGCTGCCAATATCCTTGTGCAACTGTTTCATACACACCTCACCATGTGGCCGACAAGATGCTGTTACAAACAGATTTTTGTGCCAAAAGATTTAACCTCCACGTCTGCTGAAGGACTCGGGGTGGAAGTTGTTGATAGAAATTCCAAAGAGGGTGAATACCCCTCCCCCCCCACAACGTGCCCCAAGATAAATCTGAGGAGTCATGAAATGATTGTAGGGATAAAGAAAGAAGACGGATACACCTGTTACACAAAATTCTATTTATTTTTCTGATTTTAATTCAATTCTGGATACTTTTGTCTCTTCAGGCCTTTAAAAATCCTTCACCTGAAACCATCAGAGAAGGAATGTGGTTCAACTACTCATTCAACAAGCCATTTTAAAAGGATCACAAGCCAAAAAGGTTGGCAACCACTGTCACAGTAATTGCTTTTCATTTCAAATCCAATGCGCTGGAGGACAGAGCAAAAACAAAACTGTCCGAATATTTAACGACGGCACTGTATTTTTAACAGGTCTTTTACTATGCACCACTACAGGTTGAATGACACATACCTGGCTTCTCTCTCGTGTAATGATAAAGTGAATTGTTCCATTTCCTGTACAAGACTACTTTGGTTAGAGCGACGGTGGTGGATTCAAAGTCTGCAAGTGAATCTCTAAGCAAACACACTAACTAAACGCATGTCGCCATCATGACATTAGAGTTTGGTGGTTCTTTTCAGAGGCTTGTGGGTTTAAAGGGACGCATTTTAAAACTTGTCATCTTCTGTTCTTTGTGGCAGGTTATTAGCTGTGTGGTTAGCAGTTCAGGTTGTTACTTTCTGTGATGGTGAAAGCAGGAGCAGACCACTCTACTGAGACTCTTCCAGTAAAACACTAATCACAGGGTCGCGGCTGTGCGTTTGCTGTATTTTAACTCACACAAATGAGCAGAATGTAAATTTGAAAGAAGCTGTTTTTGAGTATTAACAATTATTTATTCAGCTTTAGCATTATGTTACACGTCTTAATCTACAGTTGTATGTATAAATTGTAACTTATGTGGGTTAAGTTTTGTATATGGAATGGTTTAATAAAACTATACACACCGCCTGGTGGTCTTGTGTGTTTTAGTTGACATTGACTGAAACACCCCTGGACTGCAGCAGGACCGTCCCACTAACCTACAAACACCTGGAAGGTCAATGTGTATCGGGTTGCAAGTGTGACAGTCAGCACAGCCTTGACTGGCAAGGCAGTCGCTAAAAAAAGGACATATGACAGTGACACGTTATTTTCATGAGATGTCAGGATAGTTACATACTAACATTGTGACAGCGGTCTGTTCATCGCCACTAGATGATGCTGTAGTACCAGACGGTGTCATACATGAGATGAAACTGTTGCTATGCTATGCTCTTATTACATACTACATATGTATACATACTACTGCACACAGTATATACTATACTAATCCTTACACTATATGCTTTTTGCAATTAGTATACAAGAAATCAACATACTTACACACAGAAAATGATACATGACTTGTGTCATTTTACAGCTTCACAAAGAGCAAAATGTTTTTCTAAAAATTTTATAACAGGTATTTTTTGTTCTCCTGGAACTGTTTCACCACCAATCTCAATTAATTATATTTTTTGCAGCAGTTAAGTTCTTCAATTCCTTTTGCTCCATCTTCCATTAAGATTTTAAATAGCAGCAGTTAAATGTTTTATTACTGGAAAGTTACATGTTCACAGAGCACTTTATAGTAGAGTCTACACTGACATGAAATATTTCATGGTTTTATGGTGAGTGTGCAATGAGCAATACAAGTGCAATATTATTTTACTGGTTTTTCATTTATCTTATTGGGAGTGTGTGATTATGAGGATGTTATCTAAGTACGTCTGGAGATAAATTCTCTGTTTAAGAGGACAATAAAATATATCTTATCTGAACAGCTCAGTCAAAAATCATGTTGTTTAAGTATGCATACTAACTATGAGTAGACTTAATTTTGTCACTTTTAAAATGACACATGCTACCAGGTGACGTAAAATACTTCCATCCACTGATGGACATTTTGTGTAACAGCTGTGCTCTGCAATTGTGCAATGAAATGAGTTTATATGCGAATTAAACAAAAACCTAAAATTAAAATATCTTCCATGAATTTTATTTATGTGCATGCTAGATGTTATATAACCAAACCTGGAAACATGGTCTAGTTTTACTTTTGCGCTGCATTCATTTGGGAGACACTTGTCTCACTCATCAGCAGCCGTTTGTTATTCAGTGTTTTGCTCAAAGACACCTCGACATGGTCTACAGCTTTTCCACCACATAAGTGCGTGCTAAACCCTTAAATAACTGTTTATAGACTACTTATATATGTTAAATAAGGGGATTTAAAGTAAAGAGTTGCCACTCTTTTAATAAAGGTTTCAAACTTCTAAAGACAAAGAAAAGCAAGGACTTTCAATGAGACACATACTTGTTTGTTTTGGCACTTAATTGTGGCAAAAAAAATCTAGTTTTCCAACAAGGTGCAACTTCTTGCCAATTGGCCAGTATCATTACTAATACAAGTCAACAGCTGTTTACCATGGCAACGTCTCCAAAATAGACAATATTTACAGGCACCCATAAAGAGTAAAAACTATTGTAGTGACAGTTTTGTCTGTTTTATAGTGGTAGAAATGAAACATGGAATGAGTCATTCTGGCAGAGACAATGACCTAGAATTTTTTCTAGGTAACTGTGATCAAAAATATCCTCACACGGTTCCAGGTAACAATTCACTAAGTCCCATATATTGTAGTCTTTAAATAGTATTGTGGGGGAACTAATGCCTGGAATCAAACACTGACATAAAATTATTGATATTATCCAACAAAGAACACATTTATTTGTTATAAACGAACACATTTCACAGGGAAATATTTAAGTCTAAATGAAATAACTTGTATATTTGTATGTAGGGATTATTTGTAGTTGAATATGTGACCTAATTTATTCTCTTGTATGACAGATTGTTACAAAGAGAAGAAATGAGTTTTACTCTTTTCTCGTTTTAAAACTTTGTGACGTGTTTTTTTGATCATCACCATTTACTGTAAGCGTACAAAACACATATTGTGTTTACGTAACAGATAACATTTAGTCATCTTACTGGAAATTAAACACTTCCACAAAACATTTTCAGTCATTTGGTTTTTGTTACACGCCTCATTTCCGCTTCAGCACAGACGTTATTCCATGACTAGTTTATAAAAGAGTCACATTTGCTTACGGCATTTATTAACACACTTGTATAGTTCTGTGGAACTAAGATGCGTGATGTGTGATAAAACACGTAATCAAACTGACTTTCTTATATACAATATTACAGCAGAGAGGAGCTCAACACCTAATTCAGGCAGTGTTATCCATCACTTGGGACAGTCACAATCTGTCAGGCTCCCAATATTCAGAGATACTATGATATTTCTTCCCCAGTTTGACAACTATCACTCAAAAAGAGACAAATTTGTGTCAATTATTACATTTTACAGAGTACAGAATCAGTTTACTGTATCATTGGAAGCTGAAAACACATATAGATCTGCAGAATGTAATTAATCTATAAGAGGGAACAGGTGCATGTCTCCTGCACTGAACTCAGTTGGGTGCTCAGGCCTTAAAAAAATTGCAAAAATTGAAAAAGAAAAGAAAAAAGGTGATACTTCAGAGGTTGAAAACAGCAATAGAATCACATCATGTGTTCATCTTTTGGGTGAATATTATTTACAATCAAAAGGCTGACAAATTCCCCACTCTGAAAACATAGACATGTAACAAATGTAATAAATCTGACATATTTTTGACTTGGCCTTTAAATTTGTAATCTTAGCTGGTGTTAAATCAAGCGATCACTGTTGATGATGATGGTGAAAGGCCAAAATACGCCGTTAGTATTTCTATATTAGAATAAAAAGGTTCCCCAACACAGCGAGGGTGAACGTGTAAAGACCAAAAACAAAGTCATGTGTGTCTGCGTGGTGATTGTGAGGTTTCATATCCAGAGTCGGGTCATCCATCACAGTTTACTCTACATGTCTTTCCTCCACCTCTTCTTTTCTGGCCCTCAATCTTTAAACTTCTGCCACCAGCTACCCAGGACTGTGTGTGTGTGTGTGTGTTTGTTGCTGGGATACAGGTGAAGAGAGAGCACAGACATAAACACTGGAGATGTTCCATGTTGAGTTTGTCATTATAAGGCTATAGCTCACTCCACTCTGGCTTTTGGAAGCTGAAGCAGGACTTTCAATGACTCATCCCAAACACACACACACACACATACGTAATGATGCAACTCACAAACGTGGCACATGGATTGGAGGGGATGCATGGCCGTGGTAGCACATGTGGCATCCACATTCAACTCTCACATGTGTGTGTTTTGTGTTGCCACTCTGCGTGTATTGTTTGTGTGTTGCGGCCTCTTTGTGTGGCACAAAAGCCCACAATCATGCCATCCTCCTTTCAGCGCCACTAACAATCTGCAGCCTGTTCTCCCGCTGTCTAAAGAGATGAGTCAGAGCATCACCACTCTCTGCAGTAACCCGGCCTTGACTACTCAGCGACAGACCGGCAGGCAGGGAGGAGGAGGAGGAGGAGGAGGAGGAGGAGGAGGAGGAGGAGGAGGAAAGGGGGGGGGGGGGAGAAAGACAGAAGCAATAGTAATGACTGGAAGAATAGAGTAGAAATCTGAACAGAAGGCTACCTGATGAAAGAGAGCGAAGAGAAAGCTGAGATATTCATGTCTTATGTCACCGATCACCTGCAGCACCACGCGTCTGCCTGACATGTTCACGCACCCACACAGACAGAAACAATGATAATGAGTTCCCAGTTTTTTGTTTATTGGAAAACAGAGCAGCAACTGCTTATTACAAAACAGATTAGTTACTGTTCATCACTCTGTTAAGCGACATTCAGGGTGTAAGACGTCTCTTAACATTACACTAAAGATGTTTCCAGCTATCCACAATATTCAACATTTGGTTGTTACATTCAAGCAGAAGTGAATAACAAAAACAAGCTCAGGGGCACATTGACAAACTGAATCACTTGAGATGATGAAACTGCTAATGAAACAATCTGAGTCTGGGAGTCACATTTTTAATAAATTAAGTCAACAAGCAGCATAAATGAGCGATTAGGATGGGAACTAACAGTTAATTAAGTAGACACAGCACCTATTAATCAAGCTCAACTCTCTCTTGTAAATAAAATAAAATAAGCTAAAGTAAATGTGTGTGTGCACACAAAACATAAGTCTTTGTTGGGACCTTTTTGAGTTTTAGGCCTTGAGGTGGAGGTCACGTACTAAAAGGGCTGTTTGAGGGTTATGCATGTATTTATTGTTTTTTTTTTCACATCGATTAAAAGAAAAAAACACTATAAATGAACAAGAATGATCTGTTTTCACTTGTCAAATGTTGAAAAGACTCTCTTAAAATAGAAAAAAAGACTCAGATTAGAATAAGGTTTAGGCTAAGTTTAGAAAAAGGGTTGCGGTTAAGCATTTAGATGTTCAAGTTAGGCAATAGGGAGTGTGTTATGCCATTGAGAGTCCTCACAAGTAAAGAAATACAAATATGTGTGTGTGTGTGTGTGTGTGTGTGTGTAGTCTCTACATCATGGGATCCCCCTCTTCAGTCAGAGCTGTTTTCTTGCCTCCTTTATTTACACGTTTGATCACTATGATGAAGATAAGAACTGCAACAAGACGGAAAAACAGCGGTGAGTTATAGCAACACAAGGCAATAACATTATTGTACAGTGTGACGCTCTTCTGTGGACAGAACAAAAAACATTAGAGGATGTTTGTCAAACTCACTGCAGAATCCGAGAGTGCCAGCCAGGATCCCGATGGTGGTTCCCATCCCGTATTTGAAGCTGTGCTCACCTGGTGCGACGTAGCAGTAGCCCAGCTCTGTGCAGTTACATACTCTCACTGGAGTATAGAGAGTAGAGAGCAACACACACATGCATTTAACCATCATCAGAAACAATGATGTAAAGTGTCATTTGATCGGATATGGCTGGCTTTTTCTATGTTTTTCTTGTTGTCGTCAAATCCCACAAAAATACCAAAACTGACAACACATTATTCGTCTCTTAATAGTTCTTGATTTCCCTACCCCCTCAGTAGCTCTCAACCACGAGCCGCTTTTTCCTCCTGAAGATATAACTTTAAAAAACTGCTCATAAAAATATTTTTTTCATTTCAAAAACAGCTCAGTAGTCTCTTAAAACAGCTGGGCACTGTAGTTTTTCGCAATAGTTACTCAAATAGGAGAAAATACTGCATTTGTTAGGGACTATTTTCAGTGGTGGATTGATACACGTTTGTTTGGGCTAGTGAGTACTTACAGCAGCACTATGATGTTTGTGGGATTGACCCAAAATAAACTACAGAGCCCATGTTCATCATACTGAAGGAACATGTCACCCAGTGTAACAACATGGCTGATTGATGTGTTTTTGCACAATTATGGAGCTCTATGGCTCAGGGCAAAAAACTAAATCAGATAATACTTGTTAGTAGGATCAATTCACCGCTGGCTTTATTCTTTCATGGGATTTTTTGATGTAAAAAAAACTGCAAAATATTGCCAGCTTAACCCTTTAAGTTTAATTTAAAGACTCACCCTCAAATGCATGTGTGACACCCATGCCTGCATTGTCTTTAATGTTAATGGGGAGTGTGAAGGTTTTATCCTCAGTTGGTATTTTCTTCAGAGTCAGTTTCGCCGTTGTATCTGCACACAGAGAAACAAGACTGTGATCACATCTAAAAATACAAAAATCCACTTCTCTAACATCTTCTAATATGTGAGTTTTTTTTATATGTTATATGTGTTACCGTCAATAGTGCGCAGGTCCCAGTTGGGGGATTTCTTGCCGTGGGCCAAGGTGAAGGTGAAAGGCTGAGAGAAGGGGGCGCTGTCTGCGTCTTGGGCCTTGAGGATGACAGGTTCGGGCTTCTTCACGCAGATGAAGGCCTGGGACTCCGTCAGTTTGGGAACGTTGTCATTCACATCCAGCAGCCTCACAGACATGACGCGATCAGTTGCCTTCTCCGGATGCTCTGTAGAGGGGAATCGAAGAGTGAAAATTATAACATCAACAAATAAGAACTATATCCTTTAATGGATAAACTTCCATATGGTGCTCTTGTTTAGACAGAAATGTTCTTAGTTTCCTTGTTAACACAGTTTTTACTCTTTAATTAACCAGCATAAAACCAGAAAAGTATTTTAAACCAGAATTAACTTTAAAACTGTGTGGAATTTATAATAAGTGACTGAACTGTATTATCTTACCCTTCTCAAAGGCAGTGATAGTGACTTCAAACTCCTCCTGGGTTTCTCTGTCAAGCTTGTCTTTAGTCCTGATCTCTCCAGTGGCAGAATCGATCACCAGCCATCCTTTAGCGTCACCGTCCAACTTAAAACTGCACAACACAGTAGAGCAATTACACACAAATCCACACAGACGATATCAGAAAGTGCCTGTGACACTTCAGACATTGAACTGGTAGCCAAAACAAATCAATAGTCTGTTTTTTGCACATGTGATGGTCGTAACAAATGAAACCACAAACTAGTAGCCAGTAGGAAAGCAGTGATAGTAAATCAAAGCTGATCTAATGTAACTATTTTGAAGCTATGAGAGCATAAACACATGTGGTGTGTTTATGTTCAGGCTACTATCATGCAGAACATCTAGTAAGGGTCTGGCTCCTAAACTGCAGACGAACATGAACATGGTGTCAGTGTTGTCTCCTGTGGATTTCTAAGAGGGTGTTTTGAAGTTTGTTTTTGGTTGCATAGCCAAAAAAATCCAAATTTGAACAAAGGTGTGGGGGAGGGAGAGGGGTGCTGAAGAGGAAACATGAGGCGACCACAGTTAAATGTAACAGACTCTCAGACAAACCCAAACCTACCTACAGTTAGACCTTACATTTCTTTTTTTGCTTTTTTTTAATTGCCTCCGAAGCACACAACAGAGGACGTAAAAAATTTGAGTTCTGTATTTGAAAAGTAAAGTTGGTAGTTTTCTCAGTCACTTCAATTCCATAAAAGTTTTCTCGGAGCTAGTGGCTGTTAGAGGAAGTGCAGCTTAAGGCACTGCGAGGTTACCGCTTGGTATTTACCTAGAATATTTAGTAGAATAATGTGTGCATCCACAAAACCTCAGAAAAAAACCCTGAAGGTTCATGAATCATACAACAGAAAAGTATCTGCACCCTGGAATCAGAGTTCCCTTCGTTGTGTTTTATTAGCGATGGTCTTCCTCTGACATGTAATAAAGTGCTAGAGGCCAGCTGGACCACTAGAGATATTAAAAACATGTTAAGTGTAAAATATTCCTAATGGTATGAACACACTCAAGATTCTGTGTAGGTAAATTGAGTAAAGTATCTGTTACCATACACACTCTTATCAGAGTACATACAGATATAGATCCACCTGGGTATCTGTGTTGGAACATTGCTGCTAAAACTTAAAGTACTTAAAGTATGTTCTACTGTGTATATTAACTGTATTACACACTTTTACCAGGTCAAACCCCCTGTATAGCTGTTGTACTTGAATCAGTTCTAACTGCGATGCTGAGCGGCCGTTGGTGTGTGTTTTTACCCGATCTCTTTGCCCTCTGGGTCCTTTGCCTCCACAGTGAGCAGCACGGTTCCCTTGGTGGTGTTTTCAGGCACAGTCACGTGCAGGATGTCCAGGCTGAATTCTGGGGCCTCATCCACATCATTGACAGACACGGAGACGAAGGCTGTGGACTCTCTGCCGTACTCCAGACCTTTCATCAGAGGCTCAGGGTTGCGAGCATCAATCTGGAGCTTATAGGCGGGAGTGGACTCGAAGTCCAAAGGCTGTGAGGAGAGAGATGGGCTGGTTAGAGGGACCAGGAATAAGGGAGGCAGAGAGCGCGTTGAAGGTCACTGCAGAGTCCTCTAAAGATCACAGAACAGTTGTGATTCAGAGGTTTATGTTGCCATGAAATATTCTGTACTATCTTCTTATGAATTTATTTGTTAGGTAACATATACTTATCCAACACAGCAGGCATTTTATATAACAGATAATAGAGAACTTGGACCAACAGCTGTAATACAATAGCGACGAGTACTGCCGAGTAATGTATGAAATGATGAATATTTCATTTCTAACGTCTGTGTGATATGCATCTTGATCCATAACATCGGGACATAAAGTTACTGGGCTGCTCTTAGGTTTTTGGGTGAACACTCCCATCCCAAGAGTGACATATATAAAAGTAGTGCGGAAACAGTTGATTAATTGATTATTCTATTGACAAAACATGAACTGCAATTGCTTTTTTGATAGTCAATTAATTGTTTAACTCATTTATCAAGCAAACATGTCAAATGCTCACTTGTTTCAGCTTCTTAAATGTGAAAATTTGCAGGTTTTATCAATATAAGTCTAATATCTTTGGGTCTTTTGGACTGTTGGTTAGACATAAGCAAGTAAACTCAGACTCAGGTTTTCTGTTTTTTTATAAAATAAATGTCTTAATCAAACAAGAAATGAATCAATCTGTAGTCAAATAATCTCTCGTTGTATCCCTTCACAAGGGTATATAAACAAATACAAAACATAAACTGTATGAGGTTTATTGGGAACTTTTTCAAGGTACAAGGGACCCCAAATATTTCAGATGGCTTATGAAAGTTAAAGATCAGTGTATTGCATGAAATCATCTGTGTATGTTTGTGTAGGAGATTTAGAAAATGGAGATACCATACCTTAGCTATGACCAGTTGGCCGACGCCGTTGCCATCTGTTTGCACAGCAAAAACGCCATCATCGTTGCCAGCAGAGATGTGGAACTCAATACGGGAGCTGCCGCTGTCTGGGTCATCAGCATCTGTGGCTCTGATGGTCAGCACTGTGTGTCCCAATGGTGTGTCCTCCTCTAGAGTGTGGCTGCCATACTGCACACCAACACACACACAGACAGCATCAGAAACAAGCATCACGCCACATCTGGCTCACCACATGCTGTTAACATACTTACATCATTCTTCTCAAACAGAGGCAGCTCGTTGTTGACGTCGATGACCTTGATGATGACCTTACAGTTTGTGCTGTAATCTGCGAGACATAAGTCATGAGTACTTCAGCTTGCAGTGAAAACTTTTACTCACAGGTGTGTTTCATCACACAGCGTGTGTGTTACCTTTGTCGTTGACTTTCACATTGAGGCTATATATCTGGTGTTCTTTACGCCGCAGCATGCGCAACGTCTGAATTTGTCCAGAAGCGGCATCGATGGAGAAGGCTGCAGGTGTGGGTGGCTCCTGGGATATGATGGTGTAAGTCAGCAGAGAATTCAGTGTCCCTTCTTGATCGGCGTCATGAGCCAACAGCTTGTTGACAAGGCTGCCTGGAAACACAAGAACCAGGAAGTGATGAGGGCCTGTATCTATCAAACTTATATGAAAGATCAAATTAAGAATCAATCATTTTATTACTTGTGACCTTAAGAATATTTATCTTTTCTTAAATTTAAGAGAGCTATAAAGATGTTCTTAGTTGGTTAAGAGTAGAAGAGTTTAGCCTATTATTTGCATTTGATTTGAGCATTTGATGAAATGTTACACCACTTTTTCTTTTTTGTTGTTTTTTTTTGTATTTATCAGGGGTGCAAATAAGAATAAAGCTGGCATTTATTTCATTTGCAATAACTTTCTATGCATCCTCATTGCACTTGTCAATGTAATACAAACTTCTCCTTATTATATAATTTCTTTAATGAACTCTACTGGCAGCAGAATGTCTTTCATGCTCCAGTTTAACTTTCATTATGTTTCCATTTTAGCCAATTTTCTATTATTTAATTCATATTATTTGCTATTAATGTCACATGGTTTTTGCTACTGGAGATATTATGAATATAAATTTAAAATATAATGAATATTGAATGAATTCAAAAAAAGAACTGTTTTATTCCTAAATTGGCTCCTTAAATCATTCTTAAGTGTAATTCTTGGAAGTTTGAAAAACGGCACCAGAAACACAAGAAACAGAACGCAAAGCAAATGGTGAGAGAAATACTGGCTGGATGTTCCAGGATATGTGGCACATTCTTCACCATGAAGAGGTTATCAGTGATAATCATACACACATCTTACCTGCAGGCTCATCCTCCTGCACCTCAAACACATTCTCCTCACACACTGGTTCGTTGTCATTCACATCCTCCACAATAACTTGAATCTCCATGGGTGGATCCAACTCTTTCTGATTGTCATCCTCTGCAAACACCACCAGGATGTACTGAAACAGAACCAACAGAAGTTCAAGATTACTCTCTAAAAGGTAATCTTTATTTCTACATGAGATACGTTTTTTTTCCTTCGTTGTTTACCATGTCTTTGTCTTCTCTGTCCAGCTCCTCTGTCAGCAAGATTTCTCCATTTTCTCTGATCTGGAAGGGGAATTTCAGCTCTCGCTCTTTCTGCATTAACTTGTAGATGGCGCTGGGCTCATTAGACTGGACCTGGATCCAGAGTGAAAGGGGAAGTGAGTCAGTTAATGGACATTAGAGCAGCTGTAGTGAATGTATTATGTAGTGAAAGTACTTTAACAAGTGCATTTGTGAGATTTGTGTAGAATTGTTTTATCTGCCCTGCCACACCTTTGCGATGACCATAGGGTAAGCTTCCTTTAAGTTCTCTTTAATAGTTATGGGTCCAGGATTGACCCAAAGGTTTTGCTGTACAACGATCTGAACTCTGGTGTTTCCACTCAGTGCAGTCTCTGCCTCTCCTCCCAGGTCCTGCACGCGCACAAATAGAGTGTAGTCTGGGTCCTCCATGGGGTCCACATTCTGCCTCCTCATCTCTGTCACCACACACAGAGGAAGTTGAAGGTTGCAATTAGAGACATTGTATAAGCAACAAAAAGAAAGTGGAAAGGGATGAAACCACAAGAACATTTCAGTAGATCTCTAATTTTCACACTGAGTTTACTTCAGCCGCAGTGTTTGAGGCTTTTCTTCTTGATCCTATCATAGAAATTAGTGATGGCTTAACCGCTCTCCCTGGTTGAACTCATCGACTCAACACCCAATAAGTCACACGACCCGCACTAATCGCTGACAATCATTCCTTCTGTTTATCTTCACTGACACCATCTATCACCCTGTGTCATCATGAGCTCCAGCTTTTAAGTGGAAGACAAAAAACCTGTGAGTGGGATCACTCATGACTTTGGAGATTTTAGAAACACACACCAAAATGAATTTAAGTGTGAGTATGCAGTTGTGCGTCACACTCTAGATCAGTGGTTCTCAACTCTTTGTGAGATTTTATCATTTTATTATCATGATTTTTTTTTAAATTCTTCTTTAAACTTTTCTTGTAAAGTTCTACATAGTTTTCAGGCTTCACCATCCAAGAGGCTGCGTTAGACTGCAAGTTGTGACTATTTCTATTTTATTTCAAAAAATGCCTTTCACAGATTCCCAGAACCCAATGTGACGTCTTGTTTTGTCCAACCAGCTTTTCAAAAAAAATCAGTTTACTATCACAGAAAACTAAGCAAACCAGGAAATATTTACACTACTGAAGATGGAATCAGTGATTTTCTTGACATTTTTGCTTTAAAAATGACTCAAACAATTAATATAATGTGAAGACAGATGTTGATTAATTTTCAATCGATATTCTAATTGACAATTAAATGTTGTAGCTCTACTCTAGACCAGCCCTGCCCTGCATGTTTTACATGTTTCCCTCTTCAAACACACCTGATTCAAATAATCATCTCATCATCAAGCTCTTCAGAAGCCTGATATCGACCCACTCAGTTGAATCAAATGTGTTGGAGCGGGGAAACATCTAAAATATGCAGGGCAGGGTTGCCCCAGGACTAGTATTGAAAAACACTGGTCTAGACCCATCTGCACACAAACCTGCTCTCTCCACACAGGAGAAGAAGGGGTTTTGCTCAAAGGGGATCGTTGGAGCGGGACAGTATTCTTCAAACTTTGTCTTCAGATCATCAATGCTCCGCTCCTCTCCTCTGCCATACTGGACAGCCTCTCTGGCCTTCAGCATCTTTTCCCCTGTTGAAGAAAACACATACATCAAATTACAAACATGTTTTCATATAGACCAGTGGCCTACAAGGAAAATTTCTCTGCTCTCATAAGGGTCTGCTGTCTGAGAAATGTGATAAAAACTTTCCCTCAGACCCACAAACAGACTCAAAGTAATCAGTGATCAACATCACGCGACACATTTAGGCAATCTGCCTCCAATCAGTGTTAATCTTGAGCGCACAAGATGAGCTGTGTAATCTGGATTTACAGTGGCACTATACTGCCAGATTACAGGCAGAGATGGACAGATTATAGACATTCCCACGGAGAGTGCACCTAGTTCTGTGCATCTGTGTTTATATTTGTGTATCTGTGTGTGTGCACAGGCATGTATGTATCACCTTCTTTCGTGGTGGAGATCTCTCCAGTGTTGGGGTTTATCTGGAACAGGGCAGTGTTGCCTTTGTTGGGGATCTGGCTGACCAGGCTATATCTCAGATCAGCGTTGGGAGTTGTGGGGTCATCCTGATCCATTGCAAACACGCGGGTAAACGGGACACCTGGAACAACAGACAAAATGGATGTTAAATTCTTACCACAGTGAGATGCTGTGCTGGCTGGTTCACATCAGTACAAACAGAAATATAGAGGCTACATGATTGGAATAGAAAACTGTTTGACCCAAACAGACAGAAACTATTAATAATATAGCCTTAAAGAACCGCAGTCTACTAGCCTCCCTGCTAAACATATTCCAAAGAACAGTAGTTTTGAGTTTTTTTGGACAGTACAGTATGAAAATCGGTTTGCAGAGACTGTAAACTTGCTTGAGCTGCTTGACTTTTTGCCGAAGATATGTCATCATTGCAGCTGGAACAAGGGACTGTTTGAGAAACTGTTGCAGTGGTGCATTCAAGAAAGCACCCACGTCCAAAAAATCAGAGCCTGCTGCCAAACAGACACTTTTTAACCCCTTACAAGACAGTCCTCCCATTTTATTTCCCCTTAAGTACCTTTAAGGCTGGAAAAATAATCTCATTTCACACTGTCTGACAGTAACGTATTAATGTGTTGTATCAACTGTCCATCAAAGTTATATGCTGTTTACACTGAGTGAAATATTTTTCCAGGCTGCACCTTTCCATCAAATGGAGATATTCTAGATGTCTTATTCATTATTTTATACACATTTCCCCAAAGTGCAGCCTGATATTTTGTTGGATTGAACAAAGTTTGCCTGCATAGCATGAAATTTGTAAAGACTGACCTACAGGTGGTGGAGTTTAACCCAAGAACCTGCCAAAGTCATGATTTACTTTTCACACCGTTCATACTTTCTAAATGCAATGTTATTTTGGCAGCAGGCTGAGAGTCTTTGAATGTAACAACAGGGATCCGTTTTCAAAGCCCAAATTATCACACAACTGTAACTTTGACTAAATATAAAGACTAAATGTTCACTGTGATGTGATATCTGATCTTATATGTGATCTAACTAATTTTTCTGCAAGTTGATATTTATGATATACTGAAATGAACAGAAACTAGAGAGTGAACGAGAGGGAAATGAATATAAAAATCCTTTCCAGTAAGTATGTGTTTTGCAGTTAGGGTTATGGGCTCAAACATGCACAATAAAATAAATAAATAAAGGAGTTCCTAAAAAGGCAAACTAGAAAAGTTGGGGGAAAGGAATCGCTTCACGAGAGGAGCAACCATTTTTGTTGCCACTGTGTACTCGTTGCCTTAAATGTGCACATACAATACAGCTGTATAAATTGTGCCTAGGGCTGCTGTTAGCAGGAAAAAAAGTGGCTTTTTGCATTAGGAGTGCTTCTTTTCCTCTTATTTGAGGACTCCTGACACACACACACACCTGCTGGATTGTTTTCTCTGACCAAAGCTGAATAGCCACTCTGGTTGAATTGTGGAGCGTGGTTGTTGATGTCAAGCACATTAATGGTCACAGAAACTGGACCCTCCACTACTGTATCATCTGCCAATGCCTCCACCTGCATAAAGTCACACAAACACACAGAAATGTATATAAATACATGTTTATATTTATACTATAATTCTACAAAGAGTATAGTTTTAGGTTTGTTTATATGAAGACAGAAGACCACGTTACCGTCATCTTGTAACTGGCATCATGAGACCACTCTAGAGGCTTCTCCAGGTAAAGCCACCCATCTTTTGAGATCTTAATGGCATCACTGCCGTCTCCAGTCAGCCTGAAACTGTTCACACCTGCATGGGTCGCCTGAAACTATGGAGTGATGAAAAATGACAACAGAAGAGAAAAAAAATCATTATTTTATAGCATTTTGAGACTTGATTTGATCACAGATCTGATGAGGAACACAAAAGAGAAACTAAACATGCCTTTTATTAAAAAATAGAGGTTAAGTGACCAAACATCTTGAAATGCTTAAAACCTGAAAATATAGAAAAATGTTTTGCACATGACAGCGAGTTTTGACAAGACTTGGCTTGGCTGGCATGTGTGTAATACCTGATAGATGGCATAGGGCACGGGTGTCCCTTCTGGCACTGACTGCACCAACTCTGCCAATGGGCCCTTCCTCTCCTCCAGACTCGTCCCACCAGCCTATCAGAGCACACACACACAGGTCAAGGGTCATCAAATACAGTACACATGCTCAGGTGGAATGAAACCTCTCAAACTCACGCCCACATTTGCCCTTTTTCCACTCCAGCTCTGTGCAGTAACCAAATGTAGTCAGACATTGAGGGCAGGGTTTTACAGCCCAGTTATTTATTGAACCAAAATTACTGGGCAAGTTGGGGATTTCTTATATTCCACTGGGGGACAGGAGAGCAAAGTCTACAGACCGCCACTCACAAAGCACTGACATTCAGTTTAGTCACATTTTACACAGCGATTTAAATAAGTGACCAAAGATTTTCTTGCACACATACTGACTATAATTTGTACAGAATAAATAAGCACTCTTGCAGTTCCTATGTACCAAAACTGCTCCAGAGATGATATGTTAATAAATCTAAGCGTTAATCTACATTGACTGTTTCACAGGTTCAAGTGTTTACTATGAATATGTATTGCATGACAGCAGCAGCAGTGCTATGTACTCACAATGCTGAACAGGAGTGGGAGCAACAACAGATGCACCATGGGTGTCATGATCACAGTCTGGGAAGGAAGAGGAAGAGGAGGAGGAGGAGGAGATATGGGGGATAGGTGGTTGCGGAGGCAGAGAGGTGACATGAAGAGGAGGATTTAAATTACACATTTAAATTTCATTTTTTCCACTTCATTTGCTGCTAATTTCATATCTCATGCTTGTAGAAATAGTGAAATATTATTGCATAATCCTTTTAGAAACAGTTAAACCCAGTGCGATGTTTTATTGATTCACAAAGAAAATCCATCCTTTGTCCTTGACAGTCCATGCATGTACACGGCATTGCTCTCTGCCTCATGCTTTGGGCTGAATAGGAACTTAAAGTCCTCATATGTGTGGCTCCGCCTACACAACCAGGTGAACCACACACCTCAGTTCACAGGGAGAAACTGAAAGTCAGCGTTTAAATGCAGTGAAAGACTTGATTTCTTTTCACAATGACGCAGGTACCAAAAGGTCAATGAATAGTGTTTGTAACCCCAATGAATCTCAGAGTCTACAATAACATTGTCTCTTCACATATAGATTTTGTGTTTAAAAACAACAACTCTCTCTGTAGAAGATTAAATCATAATTTTATGTGTCATTGACTTTGATGTTGCTTAGCAGCAGTATCTTCAGCAAACAAATTATAATCTCAGTTTTACAGTATCTTCAAGATGACTGTAGAATATTTACAGTATTTTTAAATAAAATTTCATATTCCAGCATTTTGCATAACCACAGAAAAAAACATGACTAGTTTTCATTAATGTCAAACAAAACTGACATAACATGCATTAAATTACTGTTTTTTAACCAATTTCCCATTAATGTTTTGATGTTTATGATTCCTGGACTCTTTTTGAGAGTCGTTCTTTTGTACTGCGCTGCAAAGAAAGAAAGAAGGGTGAAGTTAGCTACCACAGAAAAGTGAAGGTGACATTGAGTGGTGACTAATGACCTTTTTGTAGCACTGCATACTTCAAATGTCACTTACCTGATACACTCCTTTTTAACAGAACACAAATTTTACTTGAAGTTTCCAACTTTTTTTCTGTAATTTGTTAGTATTTCTTGTCCCATCTTAAACCTGCTGACTGGTGAATGTTAAACTAAAAAGCCATATATTGACATTACTGATGTACAGACACTCACCTACATTGACTTACAGTGAGGGAAATATGTATAAATTGAATTATTTACTGTATGAATCAAGTGGCAACGCTGTGGGACACAGTGATTTGGACGTTGCAGGCCCTCTCTTTCTCTCTCTTCTTTCAGCGCAATGACTAGATGACCTTTGACAGCCTAGATTTCAGCTTTTATGATACCAAATCCAGTGTCCCATACAGGTAATTTCCCCCCAAAGCGAGGCACCAAGAACAACCCAGGAACCCACAAAGACAGAGCAGTTAGTTGTCAGATATGCCAACATCTGACACTAAGGCCCTGCCAAAGTCAAGTCAAGATCACAGCACTCCTTCAACAAACTCAACGTATCACAAACTCAAAACACAATCTATAAAAACCAAGAGATGCAGCCTTGTTTTTGTCCTACTCACAACCCCAAAAAAAACCCACTCCAAATACTCAACTATTCCAAAACCAGGAGACAGGAGATTGAGGTGACTTACCTTACTGAAGAGATCGAATGAGTCACTCCTCTGACTTCGGAGTGATCTGAGCAGCCCTACACTGTCTGGTCAAACTTTAACCAAGTGTTAACCAGCAATGTTTTATTGGATCTAATGATTGTCTAATCACCCTGCCCTCATGTATCGCTAGCCAATAGAGAAGAAGCTGTCAAGAGAGAAGAAGACGACAAGAATAGAACCATGATATGTATAGTACTGTACAACAAAAAGCCAATATCACTAAATATTGCTTCACTGATCTTCCATAAAGCCTCAGATGATCTTAGTTTGTGTGTTATTGTCAGGAAAAACAAACTTAATTTTGCCAGATTTTGTAATCTTTTGGCCATGTTTGAATTGTGAATAAAAAGAGAAAAATAACAACAGAAACACAACGCGAATAATCTGAAAA
This sequence comes from Thunnus thynnus, assembly GCF_963924715.1. Taxonomy (NCBI): domain Eukaryota; kingdom Metazoa; phylum Chordata; class Actinopteri; order Scombriformes; family Scombridae; genus Thunnus; species Thunnus thynnus. Next base: position 16,747,746 of record NC_089526.1, on the reverse strand, counting down.
ATTCCTCCTGAAATCTGCTGTTCAGCTGAAGTTTCTCACTTCCCTTCAGACTTTGACCTATGGACTGTTTCCTGTTAGATTTTCCATTAGTAGCAGCACCTGATAAGCAGCTGTGCATAGACAATGGGACTAACAGATTGCACTGACAATCCATTGCCTCAAAAGAATGCAAAGCTATGTGGTCATCTGGGCTGATTCAGCAGGTCAAGGAACATAACGTGAAATTGTTAAACAGCAGGTTTGATTCCAGTTCATGACCTTGTCTCTTTAAACTCTCCCAACACTAAAATGCGTATATATCAAAAATGTCCTTAAAATGCTCTAAAGATAGGATGTCAGCCAGATGTTTTGTCCTTATCTTTATGACCCAACCTCACATAAAGCAGGGATTATTTTGCATACATCCTGACACACATGCTACCACCATCCTAGACTGAGAGCAGTGAGCTATAGAGAGCTGCTTGGAAACAAGGCAAGAGATCTGTGTGAATTTGCAACTGCAGGGAAACAGGCTGCGAGTGAGTCACTGTTTCACAAGACCGGTATTTAAACCAGAACCTGAGACTGCAGCGTTGACGGTTCAGCGGATGAAGCCATTAATTCAGATGGAAGCTGCTCCATTATGTAAAGCCTGGGAACCTGATAGATATTCAGGCCAAGAAGCTCCAACACCATCTGCCTGGCGCTCCCTGGACTGAACATACAAAAAAATACACAAACACTTCCTCTGAATGTTACCTTGGCAACATATTCTCTTGAATTTTACAGCTTTTTTTTCCTACAAAGCTGAGTTTGGGATCTGAGCAGCCGGGTTTCTGAGCAGGACGTTCGATGTCACACTGTGACCCAAATGTCTGATCAGTCTCTGAGCAGTCAAATCACTGTTCCCGATCAGCTGGCATGGACAAACACACACACACACACACACACACACACACACACACACACAAACACACACACACACACACGGGAGACTGATTTAGTTTCTGGACGTTCAGCTTTAATGTCACCACCTTACTTATCTTTTATCAGCTCAGTTGTGTTAATGTTTGAGTGTCTCTTTTGTGTAAAATCTGTGTCATCCATCGTAATATCTCATTAGTGAGGTTCAGACAGACAAAAGAGACAGTTTTTTCCCCCACAAAGGGGATGATGTCACTTTATTTCAATAAGCAACACTGAAACGACTTCAAAGTAGCAAAATACGGCACATTATCAGTCTAGTATTTATTTACAGAAAGTGCAAAATACAACAGTTTATAAATTAACTGAAGATAAAGACTAATTAATCATTATACAAAATAAATCAAGACCACACTTCATCATCAGTAGCTTACGACTGGTAATCTTAGCACTTAGGGCTCAAAAGATGACAAAATTTGGCAGGAATGAGAGCAAAACAGTAATAGAGACACAGACAAGGAAAGAGAAGATCAGAGAGAAACATGTGAAATGAGCAAACACGTAACATTCTTCTCTCAGCTTCCATCAGCTGACCTCTGACCTCCAACCTCGGAGAATGTCACCCCATCGGCTGACTGTCCGGTCCATCACAAAGGCTCAGAGACTGAGCTCAGTCCATCAGTCTAGTTTCGACTGAAATATGTGAACAGCAGCGCAGAAATGTTTTAAACACCTCTCGTGTACACTGTGCTGATTTTTGAGCCCTTTAGAAGGAGGCTTCCATCCAGCCAACGTCCACATAGTTTGTCTGCCAGGCTGAAACTTGTTCACCTGCTCAGGAGTTTAGCGTATGAGTGTCTGTCAGGTTCCTACAGCACGGAGAGATCATGGCAGGACTTGGACTTCAGCCAGAACGCCACACTGGGATTGTTCTTAGCCACCATCTTGTCGAGGAAACGCCTGGCCTTCATAGGAAGGCTCTCACGGCGTGAGCTGTATTTTATGTGCTTGCGGCGCCTGTTGGCTTCCTTCGAGTCTCGGCGTAGACGCAGTTGTCGCACTATGCCGTGGAAGGCCTCCCACACGTTGTGCTGCATGGCGGCTGAGGTTTCAATAAACTTGCAGTCAAACACGGCAGCACAGGCACGTCCCTCTGAAACAGGAAGAATATCAGTGAGTTAGAGATCTTTATATGCATGTAGAAGAAAAATGACACAAACAGAGAGGGACTGTGTGCCCTTACCACTGACGGACACCTCTCTGCGTCGCACCAGGTCACACTTGTTCCCCACCAGGATGATCGGTGTGTGCTGGGCAGGACGAAAGCGCCGCAGGGTTATCCGGAGCTCAGAGGCTCGTAGGAACGAGGCCCGGTCAGTTATAGAGTACAGCAACAGGTAGGCATCACCTGTCTGTATGTGGCGCTCCTGAGCCCATTCGTTGTCCGTCTGCAAAGAAAACAAACACTGAGTTAGAGAAAGGATGTTCAGTAGGGTACACATGCTGGCATACAGGCTCCTCTGATTCACACAAGTCTGTTTTTTTTTTATTTTTATCTCACCTCTGCATCCCATCTGTCCAACAGAGTTATCACTGCAGGCTCTCCATCAACTTCAATTTCCTTTTCACACACTTCATCTGAAATTACACACAAACAAACACAAAAACATCTTTACATCAATGAAATCAGAGACTTACAGTCCTGTTATTGACACCAGTGTAATGCACATATTAAAATAATTACAGTATTATGGTTTTATTAGATTCAATTAACAAGTGTGTGGTGCTTAACATTGATTATATTGTGATCTGATCAAACTTTATGGTATTTAACTCATTTTTTCTGTATGTTGTCATAATAATATGCAGTTTTTGACATTTGTACTATGTATTGATATATTATTTATAGTACAGTATAGTAGTATTATGTATAATTTTAGGTGTGTTGGTTGATGATGACAGCACAATAAGTTTCAGTATGGTTGTTATATATGAGAGTTATCTCTTTCTCACCTCCACACAGCTCGCAGTCATCACTGTCCATGCTGTCCGCTGCACCAGCGAAGATACTGGCGAATGCCGTCTTACCGACTCCACTGGCTCCTATCAGCACCACCCGGTATGGACTCCCGGGTCCCGCTGGCTCCCCGGCGGAGTCGGTGGAGATGACCGAGTCTGAGGACGACCAGCTCCCACGGCTCCCGTCCGACTCCCCGGCGGAACTGGTGCAAGACTTGGAGCGGGCGATGCAAGCGGGGACCCGGGCCAGGAAATTGTCCGGGAGCAGGTGGCTGCCCGGGTCGCAGATGCTCCAGCGGTGGAGCTCGGTCTGCAGGCGGAGGCTGTGCCGACGCACACTGGACAGCATGGTGTCGATAACAAAATGAAGAGGAACTGGATTAACCGACAGCGGTGGGATTAGAGCGGTTTGCAAGGTGGTGCTTTTACCTCTTTTATCACACAAGCACCCCAACAAAGATGCGTAAACTGTCCCAGAAATGATAAAAAGGTCAGGAAAGTAAGTCTGACTTTGTGCTCTACATCCCCGCTGCAATCACAACTCATCAATGCGTAAGAGACGCAGATAAAAGCCAGATGAAAGTCTTTCTACGACAGAGAGATGCAAAGATCCCGCAGTATTAAAAACTAAGTTAATTCGGGCATTGCAGAAACATCTGATTGGTAAATCCTGGCCGGTATCTTCTTGATGTGCTGCCGTCTGTCTCACTAATCTCCAGCTGAGAGTCTCTAAATGCTCTGATGGAGTTTCCCTGCTTTATATAAAGAGAAGGGAGGGGAGGGTCACACAAGTGGAGCATGAATGTTTACCCTGATGTGGTGTTTTTTTTTACTGTTTTTATTCATTCTCACACGGTCAGGGAATGGACTCGGATTATATTTACACCAAAGAGGTACTGAATTGTGCAACAGGGATATAAGGCTTTAAAGACTAAAATAATTATTTTCAGAATATATAGAGCTATGTGGTGTTTACAGGGGATTAATGGATTTGCTTTTATAGTATATTGTAAATTAAAGGAGATATAAGCTGTGTACAATTGTATTTTACAATTTTGAGGTAATTGCTTTAAATTTCTAGTTAACTACACTTTTGACAGATATATCGGTATTGGCATATATGTTGTCCGATATTGCGCTGATATATATATTTTTTTAATTTAAAGTTACATAGGCAGCATTTTATGTATTTTTGATCATTTTTCTTAATTCAAGTTTAAGATATATGTTCATATGTTTTTTTGCTCTCTGTTCGTTTTATTTATAGTTATTTATAATTATTAAATTCCCTGTGAAGTTAGCTGTTTCAGTGCACTGATGTCATTTTATAGGCTACAATAAAGTTTACTGTTAAATTGTAAAATATCCTGCCTCCATTACATATTTTTGTCACAAGTGTATGATAACCACATTTGAGGGATCACTGCAAAAAAAAAAAAAGTGTGTTTATGTATATATTCTGTATGTATAAGATTATCGGCTGATTTTTTTTACCTCCTAATATCAGTATTGGTCCCAAAAATCCAGTATGGGATGGGCCCTAATTCAGATTTTACATTTTAATCATGTCACTGGTTTATAAAATGTGATCTGTTGTTACAGATTAACTACCCAGATGTATAAACAGCAAATTAAGTAAAACAGCTGCAACATTAACATGTTGTTTAAATATTGATGTATCAGTAATAATCATCAAATAATGTGTATTAATATAACATTGACAGGGGACATTCTGCTGCATAAATGGTTTATGATACTTTAATTATATTTTATTGATACTGTCTTACTTCTGGAAGATTATATTTGACTGACATGATAATCTGAATACTAACAATATATTTGAAAAATTCCAGTCTGCAGTCAGCATTATTAAAGATAGTAAATGACTGATTCAAACAATGTGGCTGTGCTCATTCTGTTACATCTGAGCGCTGGGTTTGATACAATTGATCATGGCATTTTAATCAATACATTTGAGAAATAGGTGGGTCTCTGGTGTAGTGCTTGATTGGTTTCGTTCATTCAGACATTTGATATTAAATACGGTGTTCCTCAAGGAAGCATTCTAGGTCCTATTCTTCTTCTTTATACATGCTGCCTCTGGGCAACATAATTAGTCACCATAATGTCAAATATCAATGTTATGCAGATGATACACAACTGTCTCTCATCACACAACACCAGTTCCTTGAATGGTCTTTTTACATGTCTCACCAATATCAGTATTTGGATGAGTAAACATTCTTTAAAAGGAAATGAGCAGAAAACAGAGATTGTACTTGTAGGATCAAAAGCAGTCAGTGTTTACTGGTCTGTCCAAACAAATTACGACATGTTACAGATCAGGGAGTGATTTTAGACTCTGAGCTAAATTTTATTCTTTTTCCCATTCCCACAATAAATGAATGGAATGGTGATGCTCTAAGGTCATCTTAGAGAATCACCAAAATTAGACCATTTTTAACTATGAATGATGCTGCTTAGATTACTGCAACTCATTACAGTAGATTCAGAATGCGGCCAAACACATTAAGTTATTATTATTAAACGTTTGACTCACCCTTGTCAGTGCAACAGAAATGTGAAATAATTACACTGTTGGATTGCCTGTTTAAAATAACAGAGGGTAGAATAAACCAAGAGTTGGTTATTTGGAGCATTTTACACAGTTCTCAGTGGGCTAAACAGCATTACTCACTATTTGAAGAGGCTGATATAATCAATTTGCCGTAAATCAACTTATGGTGTAATATTAACAGTATAAAAGTAAGATTTTTTTCATCATGTTTGAGGAAAAATGGTAAGAAATACCATATCAAAATCTAAATTAAGCACATTTAAGTCTATTAAACAAAAGTAAGACCATGAATTATTTGGTACATTATATCTAGAAACTAAAATCATCTTCCCTTCGCAAAACCATTGTTCTTCCTCCATTTATTGAGTTTGGCAGATTTAACATTATTCAAAAAGAAAATAGATTGTGTGAGCCGTGTGATTTGTACAAACTTCAATGTTTTAAGTGTCAATTTTTCATAAGAAATCCTGACATATTCTGGAGTACAGATGATCAAAAAGTGGAGTATTTGTTCAATTTTGATGCGTTTAAGTCTCAATAGCTTGGAAAATCAAGATTTTATGTTGATTATAACAGCATCATTACATCAGTAATTTATGAATTTTGTTGTAAACATGAAGGTCAAGATTATATACATTTTTTATTTTTGGACTTTTTAACATCTAAACATGTTTGCACTGCATTCTGGATGAAAACTGAAAGAGAAAGTGTAGAAGAGAGGCAGCTACAGAGAGTGAAAAAGAAAAAGGGAGAAGAGAGAGAGAGTGTGGGATCCTTGACATGTTGTATCTGCTTTTCTATACACTGAAAAGGCAGCCTCATCGTATCAGCGGGAAAAACATCAAGTCTGTACAGGCTGGCTTGTAAAACAATTTCTTCCTGCACATTTTTTTAAGCTGTCATGCCGCAGCAAGACACTGTGTCAAAGGTTCTTTCCCAATTCCATATATTTCTACAGACAATTAGCCAAATGTGGACAACAGGAACTCTACAAGTGAGACGTTTCTTATGCAGCTTAGTTTGCAGAAATATCTTTAGCTGTCTGACACTGCAGCTGCAAATGTCATAGACTCAATATTTTGTGGCTATCTATTGTCTCACCACAAGTATTGTTCTTTCCACTGAATGCAACAGGCGGCTGTCAAGAGAAACTCTGAACGTGAGGAATCAATAAACTGGAAAAAAACAACCGTTTGAAGTAAAGTGATCAACATGTCCTTCAAAAAACAACAAAATACACCATTTATAATTGGTTTCAGACAAAAACATACAAGTGTTTTATTAATCTGACATCTGCATTGACAGATAACATTGTTTGTCCATGCCTTCCAACACTGTAAGGAGTCACTGGTTGCAAAAACAAAGCTGTTTTCTGATCTGGCACTGCTATGGTTTAGGTTTGGTTTGTTTTTAGGCACAAAAAAATAAAACAACTTCATATATGGATAAAAAAACAACTACAAATCTTCATCACAATAAACTCTTGGGATGTACTGAACACCACAGGCTGCGGATATTGTGGTTGAAGATTTTTTAAAGTGAAATTTTCCTTTAATATTTCAATTTCAGTACAAGATGAGCAATCTCCATTTACTTATCATGCCCTTAAATCTGTAGTAGACTTCAATAAAGGCTACATTACAGGCTGATTTAGTTTGTATAAGATTTATTCAATAATTTATGTCTTAGGTTATTTGTAAATTTAATAAATGCTGGCAGACTTCTGCACAGGAGCTTATGAGAAGAACTGATCCAGCCCTCCTCCGCTGTCTATCTGATCTGAGAGATGATTAACAGACATGCTAGATCACAACATGTGGCAATAAGTACAGAATAAATTATCCTAAAATCATTGTTCTCTCCAATCTTGAACTCTTCAATGACACATAGATGATAAAGATTACATTTTAGAGAGTAGTATTTGGCAAACAAATGCTCATGTTTTCTTTCTCATGTAATCTTTATACAGACATGTTCCTGTCTCACTAGACGTCAGAGCCCTGAAGTACACACACAAGGTGTGGCTCAGAACTGATAACGGAGCTTTATATCAATCTGCTCGACGTACTCTGGGATTGTTATATTGCAGATTTATTAGCTATAACAGTAGGGAGTGAAGACAGTGATATCTAGCATACTTGACATTCATATAACCTCCTGTTAGTGTCTCTTTAGTGTCAGAGAACATCTAAACATAACTCACATCTCCCATCAGGAGCTACTGAATAAAAGCTTTGATAAGAGGCTTTTAGCATTTAAGCCTGATATCTACTGTCAGCAGCACCAGCATATTGTTAATGGGTTGGAAACCACCAGTTGGTATTTTGTGAATGACCCACCTAACAATGTATACAATTGTTCAAAGAGACCCTGCATCACATACTTACTCTCTCAACTCGTCAATATCAGATTTTCATTTGAAAGAGTGACTGAGAGCACGCAGGGAGAGTTATTACAGTAATTGTGGGATTATGCTGCTTTTTCGTCTGTTGTTTTTCAGGACTTCTGTATCGGGTTGTGGCCTCATCCGTGGGACCTGCTGCTGTGTATTACAGCTCTGATCTGATCTGCCTGACAGATGATTGGGCGACATTAAATCCTTGTTAAGTGCTGGAACGGGACCAGGGTCAGGAGGAGGCGTTGGAGGGAACAGAGTCTGGCTGGCTGCAGATCTGCAGGGCAGTGATGATGGCTATAGATGGTAACTGAGTGTAAAGTGACCTCTTTTTGTCTGTTTTTCCTTCTTCATTCCACTTAAAGTAAAGCATACTCTGTCTCTCTGTCTCATAAGGTCACTCAGACAGTTTAGACGTGGAAAGAATAGCAAACAAGAGAAACAAACATTTATACTTGCATAAGATTGCACACAAAAATCAGTGGATACACTGGATCAATTCAAAAAGAACCTTGTTTTCTGAATCCGATACAACTTCAGAGTAGTGGCTAACTAGAAAGCTGCGTGGCTTCAAACAGCTCAACGATTTACAGTCTAACAAATCAAATCAAATTACTGCCAAATAACTATGAGGACAGCAGACACGCCAACTTTAAACAGCCCAGCCAGTATTTAAGAACACAATGCAGAAATCTACAACTTTCATGTCACTGTATAGCTTCCAGTGAGACCCATCCAATAGTTAAAATGCCATTAAGATGGATTGTAATGCAAGTAACAATGTAAGGCTACATTCAAACTCTTAAATTACTTGATATTTTTTTGTCAATACTGTGCGTCCTTTCTTAAATACATTTTAATAGTAAATGAATATATGATAATAAACTATACCCAACAGTCTGTACCTTTGCCTCAGATTCATATTTTGCTCAGAAACTGTAAAATTCATGAGCATGTTTGCAGGTTTGTGGAAAGTAAAGTGAAGGTCGTTGTAGGCTGAGAGAAAGCAGAAGAACGTCATGTCTTGGTCTTGAGGTTTTAACGGCACTGACCTCATTTCATATGTCTTTCACTTCTTTTGGCTCAGATTTGGGCCAAGGAGATAATTACACAATCAAAGCCTCGGGGGTCTATTTTAACAATACAAGTGCAGAGACCACTGGAGAGCAAGGTCAAGGAGGACATATCCCAGTACACCTATATTATATGATCTATACTACTTCTGGCTTCAGTGTTTGGCTCAGTATTTAAGGCTTTATGAGCTTTTTCTTGCTATAGGTGTGTGACATGTGTACTTCTGATGTGGCTCTAAATGTACCTGCTGGCTGGAGAGCGTATACATGAATGTTAATTTACTTTAGTCTGCATCATTCTATAGTTACTGCATATTTCAGGGAACGGATTGTGCAAACAGACGACCAATTTACCAACTAAATGTTGGTGTACAGAAGCAGACCAGCTCAGATATCTTTTCTTTGTGCAATTATGCGATCTTCACTAAAATGCCAAAACGTAGTGTTGTGCTGCCCCATCTGCATGGAGCTTTGCATCACTCCTCCCATCTTTGCACCATAAAGGATGCACTGAGCACAAAAATGCCAAAGGAATGGGCAAAGCATGCTTCCTTGGTCTAGAACTTATTTCTATAGAACGCTGTAATATAAATATTTCCGCATTGAGGAGGTGGGTGGTTGTATTTGTCCATATACAGATGTGCCAATATCATAAGGACTTTATACATTATATTTTAATCCAATTTGCTTATTTTGGATGAGAACATAGAACTTAACTTTGATTTTTTTTTTTTTTTTTAAATCAAATTGACTTTAAGAGCTTTACAGAGAATTTTAGTCCATACTTTATTGTCCACACAGTTTAAAATTATCTTTGGTTTCATCACACAGCACAGAAAAACAACACAAAACAAGACTACTGACAATACAGGACATCGCATCAACAGACGCCATCATTTAAAATACATAAATACGGTACAATAAAATAAAACAGGAGACAGGTTTTCACGAAATTCAGGTCATGCGTTCAGCACTCTAACTGCATTTGGCAAGAAAGACTCACTGTGCACCTTCTGTATGTCTTCTATGACCTTCACCAGTGAGCCACAGAGGTTGCAACCTCATATGATCAGGAAAAAGTAATCTATGAGGGGAACAGTCCATGAGAGTAAAAGAACAACAAAGTATAAGTAGGGTAATCAATGTCACTCTCCAACTCTCCTGAGGGGAGAAGAGTTCAGCAAACTGAGCCTGAATCAATTTTGCAACTTTACCACTCTAATAAATGGTTAGATTAGTCCTCTGAAACTCCAGTGCTTCTGATTTGGTGCTGTTAAACCTGGGAACTGTAACTTGGAGTCCTACATTTCAGAAACAACAGGCCTGATCAAGGCCTGAAAAGTGTGTAGTGTATCTACTGCCAGGTCTGATACACGTGTCTTATCTGCACTAAAACTGCATGCAGCTTAAATGTCAATGATTCTTGGACTGACATTGAATGAAATGTAAGACTTGTGACCTCAGTGACGGTAAATACCAGAGGCTTGGCCAACCAGAGTCTTCATTCAGATCTTCCACAGAAGTCCTGGGATCACAGGGAATAAATATCCAATCAGTGATTCAGTCTCTCCATCAAAACAACTGTATCCCTTTCTCCCCCTTCAGCAGTGGAAAGTCATTCATTCAATCCATACGCCAGGTCTTTGAGCTGTCAGGCTGGAATGTGGGGCTTAAAAAGAGGGATTGGCAATGCAGCCAGTGAGCGGCTAGTAAGAGCTTTACACAGAAAGACAGACAAATTCCACTTCATGCAGCCACCAGCACATGGCCTCTGAGACTATTAGAGACGTGATTTGGATCAATATCCCACTTGGACAAGTGACACTCGTCTGCTGGACACGTGTCCAATAGCAATACCGAAGCGCTGTGACACAAAATGTGATTGCTCTGAAACAACAAACAGTATCTTTACATGGCCAAAGCCAGGCCAGGGCAGTAGCGGTAAGTTGCTTGGTGACAGTTGCTATGACAGCTCTGGTCTCCCTCTGAGGCTCAATATGGTGTCTTTCCTCGTCTTGACTCATGGACTTTGTATTGTGGTTAAGATACAGTCAGTTCTCACTCTCCCAGACTGATGAGCTTCTGGATTCTAGTGAGAAAAATATTAAATAAATCCATGAAATATGTAAGGTTCATATGAGGCTGAAGACTTGTGCCGGAGGACAGGCACCGACAGTTTAAATTCACGCTACGACCACAGTGAAACAGCAGGTGTCTGCATAATCGCTGCATCTGAAGTACCACACGCCAAACAGGCCGCAGAGCGAGATCTGTCATACATATAAAAGGAGAAGCTTGACATCCCAGAGACCCAGTTATTACACAACAAAGTTGCTTAACAATCACGCAGAGTGACGATCATCAAATAAATAATAATTACCCTTTTATGTAAAGACACACAATTTACTGGAGCTCAGTCTAGCTGACAGAACCGAACACAAATCATATTTGAATTCAGGGCACGCACGCACACCCACACACACTACCACAGAGAAACACACAGACACAACTACGTAACTCCCACGCAGCAGCTTTGTGTTGAAAAGCGTGAACAGACTAGTGTTATCCAAAACAACAGACTGAACAGATCAGAGTATGGCCCACATCGAAAATCCTGCAGATTCCCTAGACAGTAATGTGTAAGGTCACTACAACAGATACATAAACTGACACTGTAGCACCAAAAAAACAAAAAAACAAAACACCTGCCTATGCAAAAAACTCTCATTCTCCCAATGAAAAGATGTAGTTCAGGATGGTACACTCACTATGGAGCCACCTATGAACTAGATTCTTCAATAGGTGGTTGTATACACACATTCTCCCCATACCACCCAGGTTCAGTGTCACCTAAACATGCCTCAGAACAACATAAATCCTCTACATGACACAGTAAATATTACTCTAGATGGACACAGAAGTAACCGTCTTCCACGCTCTAATCTACACTATGTGGATTATAAAATATACCTGGCACGCAAACACTTCCAATCTGTCGCATACATACATGCGTCTTCTATGCTCTGTTTCCCCAGCAAGAATTCTTCAGTCAATAACAAATGTCCAACTGCTTAAAAGCCTGTTTATTACACAAATTCTTTCTAAGTTTCATTTATTTCATGAAATTTTACAGTAAATTTCTCCAAATAAATAAAGAAAATACAAAAATGCTCAAAAAAAGATACAGAATACAGAACTGTTGATGACTGTACTGTTGCAGGTTGAGGTTAAACATGCAGCCATTGTTGAGTGTTTAGTCGTATGTTGTAGCTAGGCTGCAGACAAAACCCAGAGAGGCTCAAGACAAACATTTAGCAGACACGCTTGTGTGTGTGAAGGTACTACTGTTTTGGAGACATTTGAGTCTGGTGCGTAATGTTTGTCTACTGAGCTGTGCTACTGATGGTGGTCTGGAAGGCAAAGGTGATGTGGTTTCGTGCATGGTCGAGGTAGGGGTCTGAGAAGGTGTTTGTGTCACCAGAAAAATGTCTCCACTGCATCAGCTCGGACATGCTGAGATGCTTCTGTGCCGCCCCACTGCGGTCACCTTGACGGCCGAGTTGGCACGGCCGATCGGAAACCTGGTCCTCCTCCTCTGCGACGGCTGAGAATGGAGGAAAAAGTGAGCACATGCATGTGGAGATCTGAGAGTCTCAGTCAAGTCATGTGGAGTATTTCTATGAACCTACCAGTGACTGATCCGTCCATGTTGCAGCTGCAGTTCAGCAGGTCATGAGTCAAGCAAGGTGTGTCCGTCAGGCTGAAAAGATCTCGCAGATCGTTGGTGGAGAAGCTGGTGTGATCCGCCCCTTTGCCCAGGTCGACAACCGTCCCAGAAAGCCCCTGTTTGGACACCTGACGCTGGAATATTCGCTCTTCAATGGTCCCTGAGAGGGAATAACACACAACGCATAAAACTTCAAATCAGTCTAGTTCATTGTATGCTGAATGTTCTGGCTCACTGTGTATTTGTGTATTCTGACCTGCAGTGAGGAGACGGTAGATGTGCACAGTCTTCCTCTGTCCATCTCTCCACACTCGAGCCATGGCCTAAACACAGAGAAGAAGGCAGTGTTGCAGGGGAGAGTGACAAGCATGTACACAGCACCATCTGGTGGACATGAATGTATATGAACGTGTTATACACTCACCGGCCACTTCATTAGGTACACCTGCGCAATCTCATGCAATTGAATGGTGTTCCTAATATTTTGTCCACTCCATTAACATATGTGAAGGGGGCAAAATATTAGGAACACTTTTCAATATAATGCACTCCAGTACACCACCACCTACTACAACCTCAATAATAAACATAAAGTAGAATTTTCACCTTTCTGACAATGTCAATAAAAACTGAAAATGTGTAAGCTTCATAAATGTATGGCAGAGCCGTTGTACTGGATTGCATTAGATTGCACAGGTGTACCTAATAAAGTGGCCATTGTGTGTAGTCAGAGTATGTGTGGGTGTGTGTGCAAGACCAAACTGTAAAACATTGTTCCAGACTTTAACCTTTGCGGGCATATCTGTTAGTGTGTGTATATTTTACCTGAATGTCATTGGCAGGGTTCCAGTCAATGTCATATAGTACCAAGTGGGAAGCGCCAATCAGATTAAGCCCCACCCCACCGGCTTTGGAGCTCAACAGAAACAGGAAGTTCTGAGAATAGGGGCTGTTAAAGCCGTCTACCAGCCGCTGTCTCTGGTTGGTCGGTGTGTGTCCGTCGAGTCGACAGAAGGTGTATCTCATGTGTACGCACAGGTCCTGGAGAAGGTCAAGTGTCTGAGTATAGTTGGACACTACGACCACCCTGCAGGCAACACATACATTGTCATATCTACAAATATACAGTACACACAGACCAAAGTGCACTCATGCAAGTGCAACGACTTGACAGTCTCACACTCACCTGTCTGAAGGGCTGAGGTGTCTGATGGCGGCCAGCAGGTCTGACAGAACCAGTAGTTTTCCAGAGTCAGCAGTGCTCAATCCACCTGAGGAGTAGGACTCTGGGAAGAGATCTGCCAGACCATCATATAAAGAGGTCTCCACTGATCCACAGTTGGTTCTCTCCTGAAAACAGAACAAGACTCGCAGTTAGGAAAATGATTCAGCCAAATCCCCAAACACACACAAATACAGACTCAATATTTAATCTACAGAACTGATTGCCAATATCAACACTCAGAGTTCAATAAATGACTGCAATGATTACAGCTTGAGAAATATTCCATGTCCCTTCCTCTACAGACCAACAAAACAGCGTAACCTTGACAGTGGAGTGAAGCAGACCGGGGTGGTTGCAGAGCTTCTTCAGTGCAGTGATGCAGGCCAGGTGTGTGTGAGTTTGCGTGGAGCTCTGCAGACAAGCTCTGAAGACTCGATGACAGAGGAGATGCTTGTACAGCTCTTGCTGCAGCGGGGACGGTTCGCAGAACAATGTCCAGTCGAGACGTGGCGGCAGGTAGCGGTTGATTATCTCCTGTGTCCTCCTCAGGATGAACATGCCAGTCAGACGAGAGAGCTCAGCTGCTCGCTCCTCTCCCAAATCTCTCTCCTCCTATTGGCAGAGACAGATATGGTGCGTGGTTTAATGCCAAATTAGGTTATGTATATACAGTATATATGAGGTGACCAGAGAAAGCAAAAGAGACAGCATTACCTCTGAGCAGGAAGGCTGTCTGGAGCGAAGAATAGGCTCTTCATACACTTTCCTATAAGCAGTTGACGAGCCAAGAATCCCCGGATTAACAAACTCTATGATAGCGTAGAACTCCTGCAGGTCATTCTGCACTGGGGTGCCTTTGAAGTAAGAGATTGTGGCTGTCAGTCAGAGACTCCTAAAAAGACTCAGTCAAAGTTTTGCATCTCTGTATCTCAGCATCAGTATGTACCTGTAAGTATGACCCTGCGATTGCAGCTGAGGCTGCTGAGAGCAGAGGATGTTTTGATGCTGCTGTTCTTCAATCTGTGACCCTCATCACAAATTACAAGACCAAACTCCACTTTCTGTACCTAAAAAACACAAGACGTCAATCAGCGGATGTATTTGTAACATTCCCACTCACAAAAGGCTAGACTCAAGGTGATCGTACCTGCTCCAGGCAGCGCAGCAGCATCTCGTAGCTGATCACAAGAACACTGTGCAGAGGAGATAAGACAAACTGCTCTATCCTGTGGTCCTACACACGTCAACAAAACAGCACATTAATAAGTGAATACACAGCAAATTAATGTAAATGAGTGATTCTGATTTTTATCCCATTAGGTAAATTATCTTTTCACTTAGTAACAACACTAACTTTACTTATATACTGTAGAACTTTTTAGAAACAAATTACGAAGTACAAAAAGACATTGAGTGAAATAAGATATGAACAAAATATCACATGAAATTAAGAGTGAGAGTGCAGCAAAAGTACAAACTGAATATAAAACAATTTAGGGAAAAGACATGTTTAAAATAATGTGTTTTTTGTGACATTTATCTGAAGATAAATAGCTAGCTTGTTCCAGCTAGCGAGCTTAGAGTTCAATGTACGCTGTAGTGTGAGTATCAGGGACAGTGCAGCATCACGATGGTTTTCACCTGCACAACCTTTGATCTAATGGCAATCTCTCTACTCCTTATGCCACCTTGTAAATGCAAAAGAAAGACTTCCTCCTTTCCTCCTTACCTGATCCACAGTGAAAACATTGATCCTCTCACGGCCCAGCCACTTGTTAAACTCTGCACCCCAGTTCTGTACAAGGCTACCAGGAGTGACCACAAGGACACGTTTAGCGACGGGTTTCCCACCATATGGTCCCTGCTTAAGCAACGTCCAGGACAGAGCCACACTCTGGAGGGTCTTCCCCAGACCCATCTCATCAGCTAGGATAGCACCATAGCGACCCACAGCTCTGAAGCACACATACACAAACACACCGAACACATCAATAAGATCCATTATAAATCCTAAATAGGGCGTGATCACTGTGATATGTATGGAGCTAATTCTTGCCAAAACTTAACAAATATCCAAAACATGTTTTAAAAATGCTCTACGATTGACTAACAAACAGTGTGGTTTGCAAATACAAAACTTGCCTATCAAACAAATACACAACATATTTCTAATATATCATGCTTCAGAAACAAAGACAGTATGTCTTACGAGTATAATAAATATATCCTACAAAGACAAAAAAATATCACATAACTTTTGGCACAATCTTTCCGCTGTGATTGTGCCGAGGATTTCCTCACAAATGTCCTGAGTAGTTCACCACCCGTAACAGCAGGTGGCAGGAAGAGTCCATTTAAATGAGCCAGGAGGTTGAGAAGAAGAGCAGAAGAAGTCACATAATATTTTTTGCCTTCGTAGGATATATTTTTTTGTACTTGTAAGACATGCTATCTTTGTTTCTCAAGCATGATGTTTTAGACATATGGTATGTTTTCTATTTGCAAAACAACATACATTAGTTTGTTAATGATGTTTTGTATTTGCAAACCACACTGTTTGTTAGTCAATCTTAGGGTATTTGTAAAACATGTTTTGTGTGTTTGTTAAGTTTTGGCAGGAAATTAGCTCCTCAGATATACTGTCTTTTAACTTTTGACTACACATTTTACAGGAACAGCTCCATCACCTCATGCCCATGACACACTCATAGAGAAAAAGCAGGCCATCTCTCTGGTGGGGTCGCAGGTGAGTGGTCAGGTACGGATCAACCACAACATCTACAACAGGAAGCCCTGATTTGTTATTAGACCACTGATGGTTAGGAGAGGGACGAGGCATCACCAGTGCACCTGAAAACAAAGATTCAAACCAAAATATGACAATAAGCAAAAAGTGGTGACACGTATTTGATTGCTGTAAACTATTTTATCTGATTTCCAGACGGGATGGTCTTTTGCACAAAGAAACTGTCATGCAAAATTGTGGATAAGGATTCCACGATTGTCCAGAGTAACAACCTTTCCAATAAATAAAGTTCTGATTCAGTCTACATACCTGGTGCTAGCGGGTCATGACGAGGTCTGCAGGTCTGTTCCTCCTCCGATGTGGATCCTGGATGTTCTGCTCTCCCTGTCAGTGTTGGGGGGCAGAAAGGTTTGGACACAAAGCGACGAGGAGGAGGTGGAGCTGTCTTTGTATGCGGCTCCTCTTTTTCTACTTGGACCTCTTGGAAACAACGTCCCTTGGCGAAGTCCCCGGCAGAAATGACGCCCATCACCTCCACCTCCTTCCCTCCGATCATCAAAGTCTCTCCCTCGGACAGAGAAGCCAGCTCTGACACTTTGTAGCCACTACCTACATGTAAACATGCAAAAACATGATACTCACTAAGTTTATGACAGTGTACTGGGAGAAATGATCTCGTATTGTGGTAATAATTGAAATGTTCCTCATGCATGAGTCGTAAGAGCAAACTCATAAAAACAGAGCGCCATTAAGTTATCAAAAGTGACACAAAGGGGTCCAAACATTTTTCCACTCTTATGGTGGTGCTATCATTAGGCAGAGGCAGTATTTCTATGAATATGACAAAAACACACATGAAAAACATGGAAATGTCAAATTTAAATTAATTAACATTATAAAATAATAATAGAAAACACATACTGTGAATAGCATACCAAAATAAAACTATGATAAATTCATTGAGTACAAGCCAGATTTGAAAGAATTTGATCCATCAGCTACTTTTGAAGGATTTTTAAGTTCCCCTCCACCCAAAAATATGTTTTTCTTCTTCTTCCTACAGTTGTATGTTTGAGCTTCACTGTGCAGAGTTTGACACTAGAAGGCTGTTTTCACTTTCATCTGCTGAAGAGGGAAAGTTTCTCTGTCAAAATGTGGGCCTACGAGCATGATTTGTGACGTCACAACTAGTTTGGAACCAATTCTGGTCCAATATTCAACTTACAAAAGTGTGATGTGGAAACTTGAAGCATCCAGTGCACAAACACTGAGAATGGATTTAACAATGAACACCTTGTGTCCAACAGTTTAACTGATCAAATTAAATAAATTTGCATATTTATGGTAATTCTACCTTTTTTGTGGAAAAACCACATATGACACATGTAATTGTTCCTAACTAGGGATGGGATTTTTAAGTCATTTCAATATTTGAGTACTCACAAAAAAAAAATCTAATATAAGAATAGGGTCCAAAATGAACACCCTAACATTAGCTTGCACTGCACATTCATTTCATTTATTTTGTCCAAATATTTCCAAACATCACTCTTATGCCTGGTCGCCATTCTGCCTGTAACATTAGATTGAGTGATGTCCAACTGAAAATGTTCTTTTTACTTAAAAAAACGTTATTTGCGGCTGCGCAGATCTATCATTTTTGCTATATAGATCTGTACAGATATTCATAGAGAGCAGTTACATCACTGTGTCTCGTCCAAAAAATGTAAACTTTTAATATAGAACAGGGTCAATTTATATTTATTACATATGTTTTTTACAGGGGGAAGAAAATGCGATTACTTTATATGTTGAACGAATACTGACGTCTAAATCGAGTACTTGAGTACTCAGGCCCATCCCTATTCCAAACATAGTATTTTTATGTCTTAATACATGTCTGGGGGGGATCTTTTAGTATTTCTCTAAAATGTTAAATATTTATCACTAAATATTCAAAAAATCTATGTTAACATTCAGAAAAAAACAAAGGTACAATTTATCACGAGTTCAATATTCCAAAACTCAACTACGCTTTGGTTCGATCAGATTTGATTGACAGTGGCTGCCAACATGTATTGACAAATCACTAACTGTCATCAGATTCGGATTGAAATGTTGCTAAATCCTGAATAGTGAGATTACCCTTTTCTATCTGAGCTCCCCCAACTTCAAGAGACAGAAATGTCTCATGTGAAATAATAAAAGCTGTGTTCATGTAGGACACTAATGCTCGTGGTAAGAAGCTGATTGACAAAATATGTTTTCAGGGCCTTAAAAAGCAACTGAACATCAACTAAAACTCTTGTTTGAAGTTCTTCTGACGTTGCTCACCTTGGTTACTACACCCCAACATCACTGCTGGTTGCGGTTAGAGGTGCAACAGAGAGCTCAGAGGAGACACAGACTTGATTATCACAATTTAAAAAGTTATTTATGTTAAAGCTTAACTGTCACAAGCAATGTAGGCTGCAGCCACACTGCTCCTTCACTAATCAAACTGAAATCAACACTCTGCCTCACCCTTTCCAATGTCCTTGCCCTCCATGTCTTTCAGTGTGGCCGTGCGTCCTCTTGTCACCAGGACTGCATCGCCCTCCCAGCGCTTGTGTTTCTTCTTACTGGCCTTACACCACATCACGCTGAAGTAACGCACTCCGTCCTGACTGCAACCAGAGTCTGAGGCTGACCCTGCAGGTGGTTGAGGGGTATGAGGAGATCTGGGACTCAATTGAGGAGAACTCATCAATCCTGTAGAAGGGAGAGATTTAATTCAGTGGCTGAAAAACGCAGTGAAAAACCAACATCTTGGACACACTACTCCTCAGCAGAGGTCGCTGTTGCACCAAATCTGCACGTCATACTACACCTTCATATTCACACATTTGAAACCCGGAGCGTTCATCGTGCATTGTTAGAATGAACTGCAAGAAACCTTATTTTAAATGTCTGTAACAATGATAAAATACATGAAATTAAGAAAAAAAGATCTTTGTCTTCTGGTATGTAATAAACACAAAAACAATAGAATATCAATCTTACTGTTTTAATAGAAATAAGTGAACATATGAACAAACTGTAGAAGAAATGGACAACAATCATATACCAACATTACAATACAATCAATGATGTAGTCACGTACATTAAATAACAATAACATCACAAAACCATTTCCTCCCTTCTTTCAATCGCTGGACTGGCCGTCAATACAGCAACCAGAGAGAATTTTTGACTTGAATGTTTTTGACTCTTCTTCAGTTGAATTCTGCGACTCGCTTAACAGGATTTGCCATCATTAGCATCACGCATTAAGGCCTTCGACAGTTCAACTTGTGCTGTAATCTGAGGTATCTCTGATCATTTCTCAGTTCTAAAAAAGAAGCGTAACTTTGTGCATCTTTTGTCTTTTCTGACCTACAGAATTTTGAAAAAGGGCACCTTGTTTGGCTTCCTAAAAGTGCTAAAAGGAAATGCCTCTTTAGTTTATCACATCTGATTTCTACAGATGTCAGATTAAGTGGAATTTTTCTTTACAAAGAATCAACAGAGCATGAAATAATGATATGAACTGAGCTGACTGCTACACTCCTGACACTCCAGTATCTCCTAAATGCTGTTACTATACATTTTCTACCAATCTTGGATAATTAAGATCATCAACACTATGCTAACATTCCCGTAGTACATAATGGTGGCAGATCTAGGCAGAAGAAGCACCAGTGAGATGCACGTCATTCACTACAACAAATATTCCCTTACGAAAAGAATCTGGACTTTCACATTTGTTTTACCTATTTTGGCCTGTCAGTGTTAGCAATGTGAGTGTTTATGAGTTTTGTTGCCGTTTCTGTCGATAAGTGCGAGAATGATGACAGATTTTTAACACTGATGAGCATAAACAGAGACTGATGGCAGCTGGACTTTGCGATATGCAATCAGGCTATCAGCATCTGTATGAGGCACTATGTTGTCAAAAGAAATCCAAGCTCTGAAACATCTCTCAAAAACATGGAACTGATGAGTGTGAGTCGCCCTTCAGTCATATCTCCAAACTTTTCAGACCCTCCAGCGCTGGCCACAGATCTGCGTGTTCACGCTTGTTATAGAGGAATTGGCAGTCCGTGTCTGAGTCGGGCAGCCTTTAGTTTCTCCACTTTGATCTTGGCTCTCAGAAGTTCCTCCTCCAGTTCCTGCTTCCTCTTCAGCCCCTCCCTCTTCTCCTCCAAGTATATGGCAACTTTTCTGTGATTGGCTAGCACCAACTCGTGCTCCTCTTTGGCCAGGTGCAGAGGGCGATACCTGTCGGGCTGGTGGTGAGGGTAGATGTCGTTAGGGTAGAGGTCGTGGCGTAACGGCAGCGGCGAGGTGGAGAGAGGGATGTTAACAGAGGAAGGGGCGGGCGATAGGGATGCTTCGTAATTGTGGACACTGCCCAAGTCCTGCTCCCCCTCCTCCTCCTGGCCCGCCTCCAGCCCTGGCCCTACATGCGTGGAGAGGATGGGAAGATCTGGCGGCGGTTTGACATCATCTTCAGGGTCCAGCTGGACCACCTCATGTGGAATATTTGGGACAGCTGCTGAGTAGTCCTGGAGTCCAGCCAGAGATGAGCTGCTGCCAGGAGGTTCGATGGGAGAATTGTGCTTGCTGTATATTAATCTGAGGATGGAATGAAGGATAAAAATAAGTGAGGATAGAGAGCTTAAACAGCACTTATTGAGTGTCTACATCTTGTTTATTGAAGTGTGTGGAGACCTGTAGGTGATAATGCACACTAATAAAAGGATTAGTTTAGTAATTAGAGCAGATTGAAGGGAAATTAAATAATTTACCAAAATAAAAATAACAAACTTTTGCTGGTTACAACCTCACAGATGTCATATCACATTCCCTGTCTTACGTAATTATGGCATAAATACATGACAAAGATTATGTCAAATTTTTGGGTCTAATTTCTGTCTTAAAAAACAAACAAAAAAAGAATTTACACTAAATTATTCAATGGTTTGTCTTCTGCATACTCTCCCGAGCCAATGTCAGGATATTCTGCTTCAGTCTCATTTTCTTTACTTTCTGCAGCGTGTGGAGCTCGAGCCAAGTTCAAAACATTATTTTGGAGTCCGATCTGTGATAGGTATTTGTCAAAAAAACAACAACAAAAACACTAAGTGATTCACCTGAAACCTGACTTACAGACTAAACAATATCAAACAAAAAAAAACACAAACTACCAATAAGCAGCCAACAAACACTGGGAGAACATATAGTGTTTTCCTGTTGAGCCAGATCATCATGCGTAGTTAGTGTGTAGTCTGATTGGGTTTGGAAACTGAGAGCAGCCCCTCCCCTCACTCCTCCTCCTCCTCCTCCTCCTCTAAGGGTTGAACTGTACTGTGACTACATGCTGTTTTGGAGCTGAGGATACACAGTCTTGTCGTCTGTGCTTGTTAAATTCTCATCTGACTGTTTTCTCATCCCTTCAGTTCTGCAGTGAAATGTGTGTCTGTGCTCGTATGTCACACTTTACCTGCGTAGTGCCTGGTCCTTTTCGTGAATGGGCACATGGTGAAACAGGTGAGGGATCATCTCCATAATTCTCCTGGTTGGCTCGGAGATGCTCGCTCTGTACTCTGGCTGGGCGTGTCTCCGCTGCATCACTTCCTGTTTGGCTGATTCCTTCAGCCTCTTGTAGAGGGTCCTGAGGCCCTGAGCGGTCCGGTGGGGTCTGTCCCCTCCTAATGCGTTGTACTGCTCAGCCACAGTGTCCCAGCACTTGTTCTTGTCCACGATGACGGCATGTTTGTTTGTGTGCTCCTCCAGGATGCGGATGTGAGGACGGACCAGCTTCAACAGGTCCAGCTTCTCAGAGAGGGTGAAGTTGGAGGAGCGAGCTTTACCCACCATACTGGACAGAAACACAGAGCTGGACGCCATCTTATAGCATAGCGGACCCTCACAGACCAAGTCGGGCCTAAAGCTGTCACCCTTCAGTAGCCACAATCAGGACTGTGGCTCCTCACTCTTCACATCTGTCTGTTTGTGTCCCTGCTGCTGGCTTCTCTTGGTCCACGGTGATAAAGCTAACACTGGTCTAACTCCCATACATCTCTCATTTCTTCCTCTCTTCTTCCTCCCTAAATCAAACATAAGCTATGTCTAACATGTGCATGGATTCACACTACTCCTTGGTTCCCTCTCAGCTACGTTGCACAACAAAAACAGGCTGTGCTGCACACAATAAGAATCAGGCTTAACTAGGCCAGCCTCGTTTAGGCCCCCGCCTACCGCGGAGGGCTTTGGATGAATTCCTCCCAGCTTAGGCTGACGTAGCTAAGCTGCTTAAACCCAGCCCGACCTACTTACAGCTCGGTCTCTCTAAACCCCAAACCAAGCACAGCACAGAGCAGAGCAGAGCACAGCCACCCTGCCTCTACAATACAACACAAGGACGGCTGCAGGAGGGGTGTGCATGCACAAATGAAGAGGGGGGGCAGTATTCAAACAGTGTCTTACAGGTTATTAGGGGTCAGAGTTTCCTAAAGTGAGTGACGCTTGGAAATAGCACTGGCTTAACTAACTGAGTGGGGGGAGGGGCTTGCGAGCGCGCTGCGCATGCCCGTGAGAACAGCAGCCTGTAGTGAACGCACACACTAAAATCACAACTCTGCATCAGCAATGTTAATTCATATCATCCAAAAACAGGCGTTCAGGGTGCGGTTGGAGACCGTCCTGAACCAAACGCAGAGAGTGTTTGAGCAGCGTGTTTTCAGGGAGGAAAAGCAGAGGCACTAGTTGCTCCTGCAGGAGACGGAGCGATGGCTCACTGATCCCGAGCACAGTCCTGATCTGCACGGCGCTGCCGCTGCACAACCCCGCTCATTTGCATAATGCTGGACCTGCTGTCACTCAGCCTCAGTCCGCCTGGTTTAACATCCATCTTCAGTGTGTGTGTGTGTGTGTGTTGTTATTATTAGACATAGAGACGAGACACTGAAATGAAAGAGCGCTGCCGCTTCGTTTGACTTGCCGGCGACACACACACACACACGGTTATTCATGTCAAAAATGGTAATAAACATACGATTTGATGGAAATACTTGTGTTTAAATACTTGCACGCTGTTTCATCATGATCGTGCATTTTCATTGCGTGAAAACAACATCGACCATGTGTTGTTGTGGCGGTGTGCGTATTTTTTTTTTTATCAATGAATCGCAATATGCGGGTAAAATATGAAGTGAAGTGAGCAGGGCAGGAGCTTTATATGTTTACACGGAGCAGACTCCCTGCTGCCTCTAAAAATGGCAACTAGATCAACAGCCGGGAGGACAAGATTAAGCATCTTCTATTCTGGCTGAGAAAACATCCTTTTCAATCAAACATTATACCTGTGCAGGGAGGAGTAACAGATAAATGAGTTGTAATAATTGGAGGCTGAACAGGTGAATTTTTCTAAATTCATCTGATATTGTTCATCATTGATCAGCTAATGTACAAGTACGGTATTTATTATGAAGCCATGTTTTTGAATGCTCTGTTTTCCTAATAATGTGTGCAGTGACTTGCAGGTTTCCAGTAAGACTTGTGTGCTTCTCACTGTTTTTACTTCTGCATGGGAGGTTTAATGTTATTTAATACATGCAACTTAAAAGATGTCTTACAGTACTGTAGTGAAACAACCTGATGTTTCTGTTACATATGTGCATCATGTACTTTACTACCTTAGAAATATTCACCTTGCCCTAATGCACAGTGTACTATACAATAGCATATTAGCAATAGTAATCTATTTATTGTATATAATTTAGCCTTTAATTGTATTTGTTTTACCTTCCTCATTGTTTTTGTGTTTTGATTTATGTCAAGTGGCTGCTGTAACACTTTAATTTCCCTTTGGGGTTAATGAAGTACTCTATCTATCTATCTATCTATCTATCTATCTATCTATCCATCTAAGTCAGTGTTTTTTAAGTAAGTACTATATGGAGTTTATCAGCATTAACACAACAGAGAAAACATGTATTTAAAGTATCCTGTTACATATTCCTACTTTATGACGTTTTCTCCAACAATGAAGAAGAAGGATGAAATACATAAATGTAAGTTACTAAAAACCTCACTGAGAAGAGATAAAGTGTCTGTCAAACACTTTCAATCATCCTGTATTTTTAGTTATTTTCTAAGCAAATTTAAGTGTAAATTAATTGTGAATACTCAAATTGTAAATAGTGAAATTAGAAAATAAGAAATACACATACATGAACTGAAAAATGTTAGTGACTAAATTATCTAGACCTAATTTTAGAGCTGCAATGATTAGTTGATTAATCAGTTAGTTGCCAACTATTAAATTAATCGCCAACTATTTTGAGTCATTTTTTTAAGAAAAAAAAGTCCAAATTCTCTGATTCCAGCCTCTTAAATGTGATTTTTTTCTGCTGTATATCTCTTACAGCAGATGCTTTCACTGTCTAGGCTTAATTGGTTGATCTTCCTTGTCCACCTGCATTTAATTGAGCTAATTAAGAGAACCTTTAACTCCAAGAGCATGTAGGTATTTGGGCCGTCAGCAGTTATCACGGGAGGCAAATAACAGCTTTTTACTAAGAATAGATGAACTGTTACTCTGTGGAATGAAAACCGGACAAACATAAGGCATCTTTACACTGCCGACACCTGTGGGATCTGCAAGACTCTTTTCTATCTGTGAACTTTCCAGTTTCTGGATGCCCAATGTGGGCTACATATAAACATCCCTCACACAGAGTTCCTTATAACATCATGCTTATTACCACAATGAGTATTGCTCCAACCACAGCTTTTAATGTCTTACCTGCTGGTCTGGTGTCTTCTGTGGCAGTGTTAGGATATTCTGTCTCATCCTCATTTTCTTTACTGTCTGTTGCATTGAGGACTCGAGACAGAGCTCTGGACAAGGCTGGTGCAGCATGGGCAGCTTTGGGTTGGACATCACACCCTGTTTTACTGGGAGCTGGTGCTGCTAGACTTCTCTGAACCTGAAGTACAAGAAGTGGTGAGAGGAGAATTTATAATCTGAGAAAGTTTGAACATCAGTGGATGACAAGGAGGGATGATGGGGACCTGTGTTTACCTTATCCAGTGCATTGCCTAAACCAGGTTTAGGGGTAAGGGGTGTGGATGCAGCCACAAGATGTGAAGTAGACGCTCCAGGCGGCACAAACCGAGGCTTTTTCACAGCATTACCCAAGAGCTGACTGGGAGCTCCTGAGCGTCGCATTCTGTTACTGGCTTTACCACAATAATGTATCTCCTAAAGACAGAAAGCAACAAATATTACAATCAACATCAACTCAGCAACTGTTGATACTAGTAGGTAATTAGGACCCAATTATCATCATGTCAGTAGTCCAGAAACACCCTGACAAAATGAAAAAGAAAACAATTTTGCCAGAATCTCCATTCACTAATCAATCAGTACTGAGGAGACTGGTGGGTTTCACCAAAATGTTCATCCCCTAGTAATTTAATGTTTCTTACATTAGTGATTTTTTAGTTTTCCCCTGAGAGACCACAGAGCTTACAGTCCTTACAATGCTCAGATTTAGTGTGTAACAGTTGAGAAGTTTAAATATTCCATCAGGAATTAATTCATTATTATTTGATAAAAAATTACTATTTTAACCCCTTATCAAATACACATATCAAACATGTTATAAATTCTCAAATACAACTTGTTAGCTGCTCTTTCATATCTTCATACAAGGTATTTGAGGACAGAACTCTTCACTGTGAATTATATCTTGTGATCAATGTTTCATGTTATTATCAACATCTACAGTATACAGTACAATTTGGGGTTAAGGGAAACATAAATAATGATATTCAGCAGGTGATACTAATGAACTTATGAAAAGGTGTTAGACATCGTAGCAAAAGCCTTAATGCTGTTTAAACCCACTTTCAGATTTGTGAAACCTTTATTTTGCTTAAGAAAACAGAAAAAAGGGTGATTTCACTGATATTTCTCACTCCAGACCACATTACACCAGATCAAAAACCACTATACTTAAGACTTGTCAAATCTGGACTAGATTAACAAGGAGCCTCCAGAGACTCATTAAAACACACTTGCACACTTTGTGAAAGAAGAAAAAAGGGCGATTTCACTGCTCAAAATCAGTGAAACCAATACTAAGCTCACTGTATATTTAGCCTCTAATGTGGTCTGCATGGGGAAAAAAGCAGTGAAATCGCCCTTTTTTCTGTTTTCACAAATAGAATAAAGGTTTCACAAATCTGAAACTGTGTTTTACTGAGTGTCTGGAGTCTCCTTGTTAATCTAGTCCAGATTTGACAGGTGTAAATATGGTGGTTTTTGATGTGGACCTGGTCTAATGTGATGTGGATGGGGGAAAGCAGTGAAATCGCCCTTTCTTCTGTTTTCATAACCATAATAGAGGTTTCACGAATCTGAAAGTGGGTTCAGTCGCGTAATATCATCATTTATGTTTCTCTTAACCCCCAAATAGGAAGTTAACTTCAGCGTCGTAGCGGACACAACATGTTCAATCCTTAAAAATGATTTATTGTGACAACAATGATAATAGCAGCTCTGACGATGATTAATGAAAAACCAAAACAATCAATTAATTCCCAGAACTCTGATCCAGTGGCCAATCGTCTAAATTAAATACCCTTTTGAACATATTTGAGAGTATTTGCCATGGAGGAAAGATGGGACGTTAGTTTACCATGAAGCACAAAGTTAGCTTAACTCGCTAGCAACAAACTTCGCTAACCAGTATTGTCACGATCTAAAGTCGGCTGTAATGTTTGATAACTGTGACAACATGTCATACATACCCAAAGGAACTACAGGCGTGATGGAAATATCAAAAAAATCACAAAATGTCACTCAACAAACGAACAGACTCGTCTTGTCTTACTTTCTTTTAACTCTATTTTCTGTTTCTCCCGCTAGATGATCTCTGCAACATGATTGGCTGCAATCCCGGTAGTGGGCGGGGTCAACCTGACTGAGTTGCGTTTGGTTTATAGCGTCAGTGCAGATTACAGGTTCCGCCCTTCATGGATTTCTACAGGCCGTCGATCACTGAGGTATAAATCGAGCTCACCTAAACTCTCTCCTGGGTTTGTGTGTACATGTATGGAGGGATCCGCAGTTATTTTGGCTTCTGATATGATTGTTTGCTGATACTTTTAATACTACATTTATACTTTATTATATGGTACTAAACTCTCCTATAGTTTGTTTTATCCCCAAACCCACCGCTTTACAGTTGATTGTGTTCTGGTGTTTTGGTACTGTAAACTGACTGAATGCCAATTGATTAGAACGAATCACATTGAACAGTCTTGGTAGAAAATACTGTACTTTAGTACAGTTCTCAAGCACTTGTGATTATTTATTTTTATTATTATTCCTAGTATTTCGAGTTTTGTTTTTACAATGCTACATTTATTTTTGACAGCTATTGTTACTAATTTTGCAGATTAACATGTTTTAAAACCTATTACAACCATATAAGGTAAGACTTTATTGATATCCAGAGGGGAAATTCTCATGTCACAGTAGTGCAGGAAACAAGGAAACAGATAAAAACTAGGAGTAATGAATGCAAACAAAATAATAAGTCAAGTAAATAGAACTCAATCTCTATACATTATGAACATTACAATACTACATACATAAAACATTACATTACTATATACATGACCTGACTTGTGGATGTAAAACTAAGGACTTGCAAAATATGTACAATAGTTCTGGTAAGTGTAGCTATAGTTATATGTGTATATGGGTGAAGATGCTTTTTTTTAAAATAAAATTGTTTAAATGAACTCCATCATGAATTGCAACATTAAAATGTTGCTTCCGCTCTGATGTATCAGTAAACATATTCAGATAATATGGCAACAGTTTACTTTAAGTCTCCTTATGTAGCATTTATAAGCAGTATACAGACATTCAATAAATGGTTTAAAACACACTATAACATAGTTATTAGCAGAGTTAGGTGTTTATTAATGTGTTTGTCAACAACTATAACTCTTCTTGTGGACATCCATTCTGGTGTGTAAACAGATAATGAATCACAATATAGTGAAACACAATTTTAATAATATAAAACATGTCTTCATAGAAGTTATAATTGCTGACAAATACTATACATTAATATGTAAAATGTGTAATGAACCATTTATTAAATGTTTATATACTGCTTATGAATGCTACATACGAGGCATTAAAGTGTTATGTGGTGTATTTTCATTAAAAGTCATTGGTGTGCTTAAAGACAATATTAAGCTATGCAGATTGATTTTATAAGTTTATAAGCAATAAGGGCTAGTGTAATACAATTTGTATTGGTGTAGTTATAATCTCATGAACCATATTTAATCACACTGTATGTATAGAGGCATGGTAGAAGAATCATAATCACAATCATTGCTTGGGTCTGCTAAAGTCCTCACCTTTTAAAAAATACTCTCTGGAGGAGATCAAGAAATAAGGGTGTAAAATGACTAGAATAACTTATAAAAAATAAAAGGCCAGAAGACAACTTGGCAATAATGGTGTAAAATGATTCCCAATACTTATATAAAAATTGGATATAATCAGGTAGAATTGAATATGCCAGTACATATCCTCAAACACCTCAAAACCTGTTTTGAAGAGTTTTGACCAACAACGAGTGACGGAGATAAAAGTAACATAATAATTGGTCAAAAATTAGGGAGGGTGGATGATAAGGTGTGAACTAAGCCGACCCAAGGGCATAAAAACAATGCCTCAAAGAAAAGACCTTTGGAGCGATTTGGTTCGTTGAAAAAGTGCTGATTGCTCCCCTTTTTTGCGGGCATTAAAGAACTCTTTGCTGCTTGGACCTCTGACTCCCTTTTTATTTTCAAAAGAGAGTTTTTTGCTCTGGTACCTTTTTCTGCAACAATTTGATACAACAGTTACTGATAATATATAATAATCTAACAGCTTCCCCTATATAATAATGTATATACTGTAATACAGTATAATGTTACTTTTATACTTGAAGTACATTTTGCTGATCAGACTTTTGCTGATTTTGAATACATAACTTTTACTTGCAATAGAGGGTTTTCTATACTGTGGTATTCCTAGTTTTACTAAAGTAAGGATCTGAATACCTCATCTATCACTGAGTTTGACCTAACAGAAGTTAACAGAATATTATAAAGAGACTGGGATGATTCCAGGCGTTTGGGTTGCTCTTTGATTTTCATGGTCATCTGATGTTGTGCAGTCTGTAATCCAATCAGGCAGGGAGAGAGTGTAATCCATGTTAATCCCACATCCAGAGAGAGAAAGAGAGAGAGAGAGAGAGAGAGAGAGGAATGGGTGGGTCATTAAGCGAGACAGAAACAGTTGAAGGACAGCAGTAATCTCTGACGGCTACATCACAACCCAGCTTTACTGGTGAGAGCAAAATACTGAGGAATCTGTCTGTATTTGAGTGTCAGTTCTTCCTTTCCTGTAATACTGTCTGTCTCTCTGATCTGATCTGATGTCGTCTGACAGCTGCCTGCCTATGTCCTGAACCCTCGTTGTCAGGGATACCTCTCCATGGAGACGCACTCCCAAAGGTAGGGGAGGGCTTTAAGAGAGAGGAGACCCTCACCTTGATGGAGCAACAAAGAAAGAGTGAGAAAGAAGAAGGAAAGAGCATAGCAGAGTGATAAGAGGGGAGGTCACCTGTGTGCATGTGGAGAACAAGCGGAAATCAGCAGAAGAAGAAAGGAGAGAAGAAGAGTTGGATGAAGTGAAAGTGAACTTGTCAGGTAGGAACTGTCAACTGGCGAGTTAAATAATACAAATGAGCGTGCTCTGTAGCAAATTTGCACTTTGACTTTTTGTTTTTTCCCACTTCTCATGTATATTATTGATGTTTTTTTGCAGGATGGGGTATGATCTGGAGAGGTTTGTGGGCTATGTTAATGAGGGTCTCCTGTGCTGTGTATGTCGAGATGTATTGGAGCGCCCCCTGCAGGCACCCTGTGAACACGCCTACTGCAGCGCCTGCATCAGCAGCTGGCTGGTCCATCACCACTCCTGTCCTGAGGACAGACTGCCACTGGACGTGGGCAGTCTCAAACCACTATACAGGTCTGTCTACATCTGTGTGTCTCCTTGTTTCTGATGATCTTTTCATTGCATCAGTTCAGTTTTTTTCAGCAGTTAATTTATACTAAATTTATACTAATAGAAATTAATAAAATCCTTCACACACACCTTTATTTCTGTCTAATATTATTTCTGTTTGTGATGACAGGTACATGCGTAATGACCTGAACCGTCTGCAGATCCGTTGTGTGAATGCAGGGCAGGGATGTGAGGTGGTCTGCTCACTAGAGAGCCTGCACACGCATGAGGATGAGTGCGAGTTTGCCTTCATATCCTGCTCTAACACAGGTACATGAAACCTCACATTTATTGATGTTTTATTTGTTCTGATTAAGTTTTTTTGGTATTAATTGTGACCATAAATGGTTATCCATGTGGATGTGTGTGATACCAAGGTAATGAGACACCTCTGTGCCTGAGAGCAGCAGGTGGCTATTTTGTTGTCATGGCTACCTCACAAACTAGTGCACCTATGGGACTTGTTCTGGAGCTCCCACAGACCTCACACAGGGTGCATTCAGGGTCGACTTTCCATCATTCTTTAATGAGCATCTCAAAAGTGTGTATGTATGTACAAGCATGTGCTCTTGTTCTCACAGTGTGATTGTGACCTGTCATTGGCAGGTGGAGAGTACATATGTTACCGCTGTGGTAGGTATAGTGACAGAGTGTGTGCATGCAGCTTGGCTTTTTTGCAGTGTTGAATCCTGCTTAAAGTTTTGATGATATTTCTTGCTGTCTGTGACTGCTGTGCTGCAAAGAGTGTCTTAAAATTGTCAAAGATGAGGTATAATGTTATATAATTGTCTATATGTTAAGGGTTGGAAAAATATTGCCTTTATACTGCAACTGAGTACTCTTTACTGTACTTTTACTGTTCTGAGTACATTGTAAAATTAGTAATTCCACTTTCACTTGCACAAAAAAGAAAGTTGATTGATAATTTAGCCTTGAAAGAATAACATAGTAGCTGATGTGACAAAATCAGCAGCATATTATAGTGAATATACATTTGAAATTAAGTTAGACCTTTTTCTCTTTGTAATCTGTGAGAACTTTCATAAAAAGTGACCATGTCTAACCACGAATAAAGACATTTTTTAGTTTTACTTAAATCATTTCCAAAATAGTTGTTCTCTATGAGTAATATTGAATTCAAGTTATACTAAGTATTGTGTGTACACTGTTGTGTAATTACTTTTAAATCTGTCTGCAAATCAAATTTCCTTTTGTAAAAATCAACATGTGAAGTACATATTTAGCCAGTACATGTTTGTTACTTCATACATCACTGTGGCTCCGTCCTCTCAGGTTGTCCCGTGCAGGTAGAGAGGCGAGGTTTGGAGGCTCACCTGTCAGAATGTAACTTCCGCAGCAGAGAGTGTCCAAACGGCTGCGGCCACACTCTTCTCTCCATTGAACAATCACAACATAACTGTGTAGCAGAGCTGCGCACTGAAGTGGAGATGCTAAGGTATGTGCTGTATGTAATCCTGAATATAAAGTTAATTTCTACTGTTTGTTTTTTTTTAGACTATAGATTTGGTCTTATTAAATGTCTACTGTAGGGCAGAGATGCTGTGCAAGGTGGAGGAGGTGAGACGGGAGATGGAGTCTCGCTTGGATTCACAGAGGAGACACATGGTGCAGAAAGAGTCACAGCTGAAGAACGAGGTTGAGGAGCTCAAGGTAACCAGTTAAAAGCTCTAATGTTTTAAAAAGCAACAACGACCAGAAAAGGTTGTTTTACTCTCTTTACTTCAACATCAAGTATTTTTTTCCTCCACCCAGGGTCAGTTGTCCCGTGTGATGTGTGACATGCGCGCCCTGTTGGGAGCAGAGCGTCTGAGGAGACAGGAGCTGGCAGAAGCAGAGCTGGAGAAGAGGGAACTGCTGGAGCTCCTCAGAGACCTGCAGCCCACCAGGAGTCAGCATCCAGTCGAGCAGGCAGCCAGAGACCAGCATCAGGAAGACCAGCAGACACCAGGATGGGAGCTCCACACCGAGCCGACGAGACACCAACAGAGGGAGGCTTCCTTACATGCCTCCAGTATATCGCTTCATTCGTCTCAGGCTATAAATGCATCAGGTCCACCTCCGTCTCCTCAGCTGAGTGAGGGGACGCGCAAAGGTGGAACCCGGAGTCTAACCCTGGACTGTATCAAGAGGAAGAGCCGGGAGGTCACGGTCATATGAGTAAAATGGACTGGACGGGAAAATTAGCTGAACCAGAATAGATGAAATCTATATTTTTTTAATATTTGGCAAAGTATTTCTGCCATTTAGTCATCAGATTAGAGCAAAGGTGCAGCTACAGCTTCTGGCATCATGACTTTGTTATTAATATGCAAAAGAAAAAATTCAATACATGGAATTAGCCATATGTTGTTTGGAAGGCAGAACTTTTTGTGTAATTCTTCTACTTTACTAAGAAAGAGATCATTTGACTGTAGGCTTATTTGAAAGTGAATAGAAAGGTTTGTTGAGGTTTGTTAATGATGAGCTCCCCCTTAATCATTTAATGTCCCTTAGATTTTGTATCCAACAGGTATCCATTAAAAACTGTTCCTCTGATGCAGTAGTTTCTGCTTCGAAAATGTTTAAATGATTTCTGATTGTCTGCAAGAACTTGACCTATATTTTTTTTAAGTATTGAAGTCACATTGGGAATTCCATCATACAGTATTTGTGTCAGTGTAAGTTATGAAATGCAAGATATATGCCAATTGACATTAGAACTGGAAAAACCATATATATAATCTTTGTGTTTTGTTTCCATTTAGATTAAAATTACCGTATTTAACACCAACAATCCAAACTGTTACATCAGAGCAGTTACCTTGATTAACATGTGCATGACTGTGACATCCTGGATTCAATCTTTGTTGTGCACAATCCACCTCTCTATTTCACAATCCCTCCTAACTACTACTTTTACTCATTAAGTACAAAGAAAAAAAAAATCTAAAAAAGCATCTCTGAGAAAAAAAGGCCACCTTGGGCAGCTATCAATGTAGGGGGGAGCACAAGGCTCAAATCCTTTACAATCCATTTTTAAAATAAAAAACTCAAACATTTATTGGTGACTATGCATCTCGTCCTACATCCATGTTGAAACCTCTGCAGCCTAAATGCACATTATTTTAATGTTAAAGCTTTGTCAGTTGTTCACCATGACTTGTTTTGTCTTTTCACACCATTAATTCTTTTCATGCACCCAGAAAGAGTCAATAATCTTTTTCCCTGTGTTGTTTTAATGCTCAAAGTTAGTTCAAGTTTGACTTTTTTAAAGAATGAAACTGTCAATAAGGACAAAATGTTCTCCGTCTGTTGTGGTTCATTGTTCCATCTGTTGATTGTTTAAAAACACGAGTGTAAACTCAATTTCTATGATTTTATTCTCTGAATATAACTCATGATAACAAAACAAAACATCAACACAAAGTCTGTACGTCATTGTGACAACATCATCCCACCATGGACACGTTTCCATGGAGACAGTACATAGAATATCCTGATTGGTCCGTTTGTTGCCGTGAAAGGCTGCAGTCATTGCCCAGGTGACTTTACCTGGTGAAGGAGCGAACGTGTCTACCCCTCCCACCTCCGCTCCCTCCCCCGCCACTGAACTTGCTCCCCTGAGATCCTCTGCCTCCTCCTCCACCTCCCCCACCTCCTCCTCCAGCACTGCCGCCGCCTCCTCCCCCGCTGAGCCACGACAGCCCGGTGCCTCCTCTGCCCCGCGGAGCACGATCCCGTGGAGCCAGACGATATGCACCTGGGAAATGGAGGCAAAAACGCCATATTTTTAGTTCAGTGATTAGAGGTTCATATTACAAAATCAAGTAAAAACTGTAAGTGTGTGTGTGTGTGTGTGTGTGTACGCGCTTACTTGCGGGCGGTTGTCGGGAGGGCAGAGGTCCTCGTGTGAAGTTGCTCTGGCCTCCGCGAGGTTCACTGTAGGTTCCTCTGTGAGTGACAGCTGGGACTTGGCCGCTCCACGATGAACCTCGGCCTCCTTCTCTGCGAGTGTAATTACCTACAAGACCGTAAAAGGCTTTATCACCCTCTGCTGGCCAACCTGTGGTTCAGACCTGCAGTGTGCCCAAAACCCAGACTACTATGATATAAAGTATTCTATTACTTTGACTTAACTCGAGGTCCACTTACTAGCTTTCTTGGTCTGGAGTTTGATCAGTTGTCGTCACTTTGTATGTCTGACCACCTGTTATTACCAGACTGTTCCATTTGAAGGTCGCATGATGACAACTGAGCAAATTCTATCTGCTGATGAAGACTTTGAGATGCAGCTGAAAGCTCTCACTGCTAGTGAATTTAAAAATAGTGAGTGGGCCTTTCATGCTGAAGAATACTAATAGTATTAAGTATACGCTATGTACTATCTTTATAATATACTATTTTGGCTAGAATTAAACTGCAACATTTAGTAATAACGTGAAATGATGTGTAATGTGAAAGGCAAGTGCTACCAGAAAGTGATAAAACTGCAAATTCTGAAAACAACCATAAATCTTTAAAGTTCACTAACAGCTTGTACAAAGAACTTATCAAGTCATTTTTTGTTTCCTCTGCTCTTACCTGCACTGTCTAGAGCTGCAGCGATTAGTCAATCTACAGAAAATTTATCCCCACTATTTTGATAAACGATGAATAATTTTGAGTTACTTTTTTAAAGAAAAAAAATTCCAAATTCTCTGATTCCAGCTTCTCAAATATGAATATTTTCTGGTTTCTTGAGTCTTCTATGACAGTAAACTAATTATCTTTGGGTTGTGGACCATTTGATTGGGCCAAAATAAGACGTGAGGACGTCACCTTGGGCTTTGGGAAACCATAATCGACATTTTCTGTCATTTTCTGGACCAAATGACCAAATTGATTAATTGAGAAAATACTTGACAGATTAATCAATAATGAAAAACAGTTGTTAGTTGCATTCCTGGTGTTGTCACACAAGAACTGTGTCCTTCAACAACACAATGAAAGTGTAAGTGACACGTGACTAATGTGTGGACATAGCTGAGGCTGAACTAACTTGTAAGATCAGGTCTTACTGACACAAGAACATTTTTTTATAACATGATCATGGCAGGAAGGATTGTATGTGGCTGAAACAGTATATGTGTGTGTGTGTGTGTGTGTGTGTGTACTTACCAGATAGTAGTACACCTTTAGGTTGTGGTGGAGTGAAAAAGCGAGTCTGGCTGTGAAAGGTGGCTCTGCCTCTGTTACCAGTGAACAGTCCTCTGGTGGGGGGTTTGGGGGAGCTCTTGGGTGGCCGTTTAGGTGGCAAAAGCCCAAGAGGTGTTGTAATATCTTTAAACTCAGCTGCCACAAAGTCATCCACATGCATACTGGGAGGACGGGAAGTGTTCTGTTTGCGCTGACGGAAGATATCATGGGGTCGAGAGACATTCTGTCCAAAACCTCCTCGACCTCCACGGCCGCGCGGAGCAGCCATGATGTGGGCTCTCTTAGCAGGCTCAACGTAGTCTGATTTACCACTGCAGGGACAACAAGGGAGTCGTTATTCAGTAAGTTGATTAAAAGAAGCTGAAACTTTATTGACAATGTTAATTGAGTGAAAGGCACACAGAGCAGATATGAAACTGCATGGATGGGAGTTTGGTACCTTGATGTAATAAACGTCTCGTGCTTGTGTTTGCCGAGTCGGAAGCCTTTCGTAGCCTTAGTGTGACCAGGAGATGAGGGCTCAGACAGGAAGGAGCGCTCCAGCTCTGCCTTCAGGTCCAGTTCTGGACAACACTCCTGAGCCAAACCCACCAGATCCACCTTCACCTATGACAAACGTATAAATATTTTATGTTTCCAAAATGAGCCCATTAACATTGAATCATTTATCTGTTCAGTTAAAGTCCCCTTAAACTCCTATGCAAACTATTGAGAAAAATGTAGAAACGAACAAAGTTTTAAAACACAACTGAATCAATGTCAGAGGAATCTTGAGAGCTTGGGAGGCCAAGTCTGAACGTGAAAATGTTTTATTTGGACATAAATTAAGTTGAAGCTGTTATATATTTATTTTTTACACAAGAGCAGAACACGACGCTTGCCTTAGGGTTGAATTTCATGAGAAAGTAGTAGCACAGAATGAGAGACATTCTTGCAGCTGGTACTTTGAAGAATAATGCACTGTAAAAGTTTGCAAAAACGCAAAATAAACATGTTCTACAAAAGACTGAAAAACCCAAGATTAATGATGATGATTAATGATTTTTTTGCCATAATTGTGAAGTCCTAAATATATCCAGCTTTGTGATTCCTGCATCCACCAGGGTTCCCACACATTCTTAAACATCAAATTCAGGGACTTTTCAAGGACTTTGAGGGCCCAATTCCCTCAAATTCAGGGACCCAACACGGCATAGTTCATAGGCACAGATCAAGGTTAATTACTGTTACAACACAGAATATTTATAATGAGAGGTAGCAGGCTTTCCATAACCTCACAGACTATGAGGTCTCTTGTAACAAAATATGTAAATTCAAGCACTTTCAATGACCCATGTCTATTTTATGTCTACTTTAAAGAACTTTCAAGGCCTTGATTTTATTTTTTTTTTTATTTTAAAAAAAAATCAAATTCACAAACTTTCAAGGATTTCAAGGACCCTAGGGATCCCAGATACACCCTTACCATGTCAAGGTCCTGTTCTATGTCGTCAGTTTGGAAGGGAGAGAACCACAGAGCCTTCAGCTGCTCATCCAGAGCTTCTGACAGAATGAACACCGTCCTACAGATTAAAAAAAAAATAAAAAAATTATACAAACAGGAAATACTTAATACTACCTCCAGCGATTCTTCTTATTTTGTACAGAGGTGATGCATCAGTATATTTAAACATCTGTATCTGGTTTAGTTGTATTTTCAGGGAGAACCGAAGCACATAAAAGTCATGTTTACACCACTTTGTTATGAATATCTGAATATAATATTCTGTCATTTTGAATTGACGTTCCCTGTGCAGGATGGTAACTTCCACCCTGTGATTAATGACAGGAAATAAATAAAGACAAAGAAAAAAATTATAGAAAAAAGTTATTTTGTATCATCAGAGGCCGTACCTGTGATTAAACTGGGCCCCAAGTGTCTCAGGTGCTGGCAGAGTGGGCTCAGTATCAGCTGCAGGAGGCGTGTCTGTGGCTGTCTCCAGTGTCTGCCTCAGAACAATCACATTCTCCAACATCGTCTCCAGTGAATCATCTTCTTTACATAGTTTCTACAGACACACACACACACAGTTAGTTACATTCAAAGGCGGCATCAATCCCTACTTTGTAAAAATGTTATGAGTGCATCATTTGTACCGTAATCTGTTTCTCCAAAGTCGGTAGCGGATGTGACTCCGACTCTTCCCACTGCAGCAGAGATTTCATCTCAGAGGCGGTCAGCAACCGTGGAGGAGGAGCGAAGGCAGATTCCTCACCGGACCCCTGACCCTCCTCACCACACTGGATTAGGACACAGACAGACTCATGACATAGATCCAACTATCACATACTGTATGCAACTCTGCAAGAGATACAAACTTTCAATTTTTTATTTATTAGTGATTTATTTGCACATCCCACATGTTTCTAACTGCTCCCTACTGAGCATTTTACCAATATTATTACACAGTTACTTCTAAAGCATGTTCATTTGTGTTTACTTCTGCGTGAAGCTTAAACCAGATTTAAAAGCAGCTTGAATGTTGTTAATTAAATAGTTAGAACACAGTTAAAGAATTACACACATCTAAGCTACACTCACCATTGATTCTGTGTTGAGGATCTGTCTGAGGAAGTCCAGCAGAGCTGAGAGCAGGTCTGCTGAGTCCTTGTTAAATGACACCAGTCTCTTCAACAGCGAGTACAGCTCTGCACTGTGCTTCTTCAGAGCTCTGAAACAAGGTTAAACATTTGACTTCAGTCTTCTTAGATCAAGAAAAGGGCACAGTCACAAGTAGAAAGCGAAGGGATAATAAATGGAGACAGAATATTGCCACTTACACTTTGAGGTGGTACAGTCCATAGTCGTGCTCTGTGAGGAATGTCAAAGTCCTGATACAGGTGAGAAGAAGTGGGACACTGCTCTCTGCATTTCCCAAAACCTCCAACAAGGCATTGCACACTGATGACATGATCTCTCGTCCTGGTAGTGCATTGGCCAACTGTTCAGCCTCTGACAAACAGCTTTCACCGGGTGGAGACACCACCAGAGAAATGTCCTGGTGAAGAAAGTGAAGAATATTTATTCTTTATTGTTTTCCCTGTACAGATTTGTTTGCACTTTGTTTGGTTCTATGTGCATTACTTTGTTTACCTGGTCACACAGTGACTGTAATATTGTCCCCACTAGTTCGCTGCATTGCTGCTGTTGTAAGGAGTGGACAGTGGGAGGAACCAGCAGAGACAGCAGCAAGGGGAACAGATCTGCCAGTTGTTCGTCTCCAGACACAGACCCAGACAGCAGGTGTAACGCAGCGCTCTTACAAGCTCTCTGTGACACCAGTGCATCAGTCAAAGAAAGCAGACGCAGGACCTGGCCCCAGCACACACCTTTCCCCTCCGCCCTGCAGTTGGCACACATTATGTACACTTACAATAACAATTTACAGCAGAAACACCAATATCCGAGTGTGTATATGTGTCCTTCACTCACAGCTGCAGCTCCTCCAGCAGCAGCTCCAGTAGGGTCTTCATGATGAGTGTTGCGGTGGGTGAAGACAGGTCTGCCAGCTGAACACACACTCTCCTGAGCATGGCCAGGAGGGGAGGGCAGCTGGTGGCACACACACACCTCAAAGCCTCGGAAAACACTTTCCACTGTGCCCGTATGTGCATGCTCCACAGCTTCCTCGTGTTTAAGGCTACAGCCACATCTTGGACTGATATCACCTATGGAGCCAAGAATATCAATATAAACATGTACACCTAAGGCAAAGCAAGTTTATTTGTATAGCACTTTTCAACAACAAAGCAATTCAAAGTTCTTTAAATAAAAATAATCATCCAAAGAAGAAAGGAAGTACAGAATAACTAGGTGACATACAAAGAGTTAAGGTACCTGAGTGCTTTGCATTGGCAGTGGAAGAGGCAGGAGCTCAGACAACAGCGTAAGGCCGGAGAACAGGCCTTCAGGAGCTTTCAGCAGGGATCCTAAGACCTCCTTTAGCATCAGAGACCACGTGTTGCTGGCCAGAGTCTCCTCTGTATGAGTGACCTGCAGCAAACATATAAAATGTCTCAGCATGACACTTTCTGTACCATATTTCTTACTGAAACAAACATGTCTGTATTCTCGCTTGTTCACACACCTCTTCATTGACACCCTGCGTAAAAGTGAGCAGTACATCGACAATAAGCGCCTGCACTCTGGTTTCCTCCCCGTCTAGACGTCCAGACGCAGGGATGGAGCACACAATCATGTGGAGCGTCACCAACACACTGGCCACGCGAGTGTCCCTGAATTGAAAAGCTCCCCCGCGGAGCAGCTCTGTCAGCATGGTGCGCAACAACCGGAGTGTGCTGATACATATACTGAGGATCATGCAGCGCTGTGGCGTGGGGCCCATGTGTCCGTGCACGCGCCACGGCTGCAGCAGTACGCTGCACAGCTTCTGCAGGACACGCACACATGTATCCAGACCCTCGCCAGAGAACAGCTGGACCCCTGCAAGACTCCACTTGAGATCCCTCTGCTGACCTGCAGAAATAAAGAAAACGATGATGAAAAATGTGTAGAATAATAAAACTACAACAGCCTTTTCTTCTGTAAACACAGAATCCAGTTAAATAACTTGATATTACACAATTTTTTAACTACATGTAAAACCTTGCAAAAAAATAAGACAATTTGACAACTGAAGAAACATTTAGTTTTTACCCTCAACAGCAGGTGGGGGGCAGGCGACATGACAGAGGACCCTGAGAGCAGTGACGAGCCCAGTTCCCTCAGCAGTCAACACATTTTCCACATTCTAAAGTCAAGAGGAAACAAATGTTAAAAATGACATGTAGCACTCTAATTTGCATATAGCCTTGACTCAAATATGCTACAGAGCAGGAATAGGTTTGAGCCGTTTAGACTTGTCAGAGAAGCCCTGCATTCCAAGGAGAGATATATATGGTGGCTTTGAGGTACAGTAATAGATGATAATATACAGACAGCTGAGTTTGTGACTTGAAGAAATACTTCCTACTAGTAACAGTTTTTGTTTATGTCAGTGTTGTTTAAGTTGTTTGTATGCCTATGTAGGTTACTCTGGGAAAGTTAGGATGAGACACCTTTATTGCTTCACTGAAAGAGT
Source organism: Thunnus thynnus (assembly GCF_963924715.1). NCBI lineage: Eukaryota > Metazoa > Chordata > Actinopteri > Scombriformes > Scombridae > Thunnus > Thunnus thynnus. The sequence continues at coordinate 16,706,588 of NC_089526.1, read as the reverse complement.
TACCATACTCCCTGAATTAAAGGCTATAGACAAATCATTGGCATCCACCCACTTCTAACTGAATTATTAGCACTCAGGAGTTATTAGGACTGTCTGCAGGTAATAGAGGAGGATGAAAGCTCAGACAGTTATGGAAAATGAATGAATGTTGCTTTACTTCAGCAGTATATATTGAGTGGGAGATCTGTACCTGTTTGATGTAATCTATGAGGGTGGGAATGCTGCCGATCTCAAAGCGTAATTTCTCCAAAGGCTCCAGCCATTTACTGAGCTCTGAAGTACAAAGAAAGATCAAAACACCAGTCATCAAAAGAAGACATACACTCATATCATAAACTGTCTTATAAGGGATGATATGTGAATGGTAGATAAGTAATACTTACCCTGTAACTTGGCATTGGTGTCATCTGCCTTGGCTAAAGAGAGCAGTGGAGCGGCATACTGTTCCATCATCCGCAGTTCATTAGAGCTCTGCGCCACCAGTAACACCAGCATACAGGCATAGTTATACGTCACTGCTTTGCGAGCCTTGGCTTCACTGCAAGAGAAAAAGACAAAAAAGTGAAAATATGCTCACAAATCAACTTAAGATTTCTGGTTTAGTGCTTTAACAAAACCAGGAAACTACAGACAGAGACACAAGGAGAAGAAGACGTTCTCACCCCTGTCCATCCTTGCTGTGGTGCTGAAGCAGAGTGATCAGACAGGACAGGTTGTTTTCCAGGCTGAGGACGTGGGCCACGGCGCTGCGGCCAGTCTGGGTGAAGGTCATCAGGTAGAGAGCATGGAGCATGCCCAGTACCTCTGCATTGTCACCTTCTTCTAGCCCTGCTCCCCCGTCTCCTCCTGTGGCTACATGGCTCATGAGCTCTGACACACCCTGCAGAGCATGCAGCGCCTGCATCAGCCACACACCGAAGCCCTCTTCACCGAACCCGGGCCCCGTGAGACTTCCCTCTCCTCCTGTAAAGGTGGTCTCCTCGCCCTCAGCCTCGGCCACAGATGCGAGGAGACGCAGCAGCAGGCTGGTGGGAGTGGGCTGGGCGAGAAGGAAGAGCAGACCTGACTGGGTGAGCGACAGGAAGCGTAGGAGCTCTTTAATGGCTTGGGTGACACCTAAGTGCCCGGCTGCTGCAGCTGCTGACAACACCACTGTCGTGCTCTCCAGGAAATGGCATGCATGCATATACCTGAAAGAGGGCAAGTACAACATTATAAATACAATCATTGATTTACAACCAGTTTTATAACTTTTAGACTGACTTTCTAAACTGTCTGAGTTTCTGCATTGTGTCAGTTTTGAGCTTCAGGGCCACGTGTGTCTGAATGTGTACCTGTACAGCGCTGGGTATGGGTCATCCCTCTCCTGTGGTCCTGTTATTCTTGCAGTAGTGGGGAAGGCTTTTCCAGGTGGCTGCACCATGCAGTGACTGGCGGTCTCTAGCAGGTGATGTAACTCCTCCAAAACCCCTGCCAGCCTATCAAGCTCTGCCTCGCTCACAGGGGAGGGACTTAGTGATGGCTCTTCTTCCATGGGGCTCTCAGCATCCTCCATCTCCTCCTGAGGATGATAGTCAGTCAAGAGCTTTGTGAAAAATATTCTTAGTCTTTAAAGTTACAGACGTATGTGTGTGTGTGTGTGTGTGTACCTGCTGTGGTTCACTCCACGCTGCTGCTGTTCGCTGCAGGTCAACCAGCACCTCATACATGTGGCTTTTCTGTAATATGGCGTTGCCAGCTGTTATGACCCTCACTGTTTCTTCACGCAGGTACAGCTGGACTAAATGCTGTAGAGAACAAATAGTTTAGTGACAGATATTCATGAGGCAAAAACACTTCACAATCAGTTCAATATGTGTTGTATTTAAGGCATCATCTCAAGTGGTAGCTGGGTGCACTTTGCAATTGTATTTTACAGTGTGCGCAGTAATAGCAGATCAAGGAAATGCTTGTTAATGCGTACATTAAAAAAAAAGCGACAAACAAGACAAGACTGTATACTTTGTGCCCCTAACCTGATAGCCACTCTTGTCTGACTCTCCAGCGTGTAGGAAGGCCTCCACCCCAGCAGGAGCACTAGTCAGGGCATCCAGAGCTCTCAGGATACTCAGCTTTAGTGTGGAGGAGACATGGTCCCTGTGGAGCAGTTCCAGCAGGACACCCAGAGCCCCATCACGCAGCAGCAAGGTGAGGCCCTGCGGACACTCTGCCAGGTATGATGCTAGCTTGGCACCAGCTTTCAATTGTCTGAGGTTAAGAGCAATTGGTTGTGTGAGAGCAATCTCCATACTCAGAGCTTGGAGAGCCCACTGGACTAGTACTCCAACAGGATCCTCAACCTCCCCGTCTCCCTGTTTAATCATGTAAGCCAACCCTTTGGCTAGTAGTCCAGGTGCTTCTTCCAGAGCCGTGACCCAGCGTGCGTCTCTGTCCTCTCCAATGCTGGTGAGCAGCTCTTTCAGCTGGGAAACGGCCTCAGCTTCCTCTCCGACTGCTGGTCCCTCTGGGCCGCTGGGGTCCCTGGGCTCCTCCACACTGGCCTTCTCAAACTGGGTATCAAAGCGAGTTTTGTATGGAGGGGTGAAGTAGAGAAGTGGTCTGAGTTCTCGCTCATAGGGGTCATACTGGACTGGTGGAACAGATGCCAGGTCCTCAGGAGTGTAGTCCATGTCAAAAGTGGGCAACTTGAAGCTGCCATTATCCAGGTCATCCTCGTCGCTGGAAATCTGCTCATAGCCGTCATCACCTAGCAGGGCGGGAGAGACAAAAATGAGAGGAAAATTTTACAAAGTTTATCTACTGTAAATAAAATGATTAGAGATATTATTTGAGATATTAAAAAAAATGTGCGAGAATGAGGAGGCCAGCGACTACTATATACTCCCTTGCTTATTCATTCAAATGCATACACTGACAAATCTACTCACACATGGCAGCATCACTCCACACATGCAGGGTTAGTTTGACATGCAGGATGTGATTACAGCACAAGCATCAGCCGTGGCTGTGAGGATGTGTGAGGTAGACCTGCACCTAACAGCTTATGAACGTTGATCATAAGCCTTCAGAGAAGCCCAGGCGGGCTAGCTGAGAGTTTGGAGCATCCAGCGATCATAGATGGCGGTAGCATGCCAGAGCACACACTCTCTCTCCAACTGTCACTCAATCCCAAATGGACCCTGCTCCCGTGGCCTGCTGGGAAGTCTGATGACTGCATGTAGTGTTGACTTTGTGGTACCAAAGGGGTTTAGGGCTGCACGTCCATTTGGGATTGTAGACTATCCTACTCTCACAAAAGAACTCCCCTACCTTCCTCCATTTCCTCTTCCTCGTCCTCACCCTCATCTTCCTCCTCTTCTTCCTCCTCCTCTTCCTCCGGAGCACTGCCCTCGGTCCGTGCGTCTTCTTCCTCCTCCTGCTCCTCTTCTTCCTCCTCCTCCTCGACTTCTTCCTCTTGTTCGGCGTCTGAGTACGTTTCATCAGCAGGCAGCGACCTCTCAGGTGACACGGCCTCCAGGTAGTCGTCACGACCCTCGCATGGCTCATCTTTGACTACGCCCACTGTAGATGTCACAACACAGTCCGGGGGGCACAACATTTAGCCAAAATATCCACACAGGGCACATACACACATGCAAAAACCAAGCACTCATCTACAAAAGAAAAGGTATACATATCCAAAACAGCTTTTATATTAACCAATTTACAACACAATGTACCTTAATGTCAACTGTTCTCCAGAGCATAACGCTTTTTCTGTATTTTTATATGTTCCGTATGTGGCAGGCAGCCACTGGTTTCCATTAATTTCAGTAAACTGTGAAAACCAACATGCTCGATATATATAACCCATCATTATCATGATCATCATCATCATCATCATGCTGCCTTTTACCTGTGCAAGAACACAGCAGCAGACTGTCCAAATACAGTTAATCTTCACTTTCAAACAAATTACCATCCAAAAATAATGTAACTGACGGAACAATCTGCAATGTGACGCTCACTGTGATGTCCTACATTATTCAAGCAAAGATTAAATCTGCAGGTTTATATTCATTTTGTATTGAAATAAATGAAAACAAATGGGTACCAACCCCAACAATGTTAAACTTTAAACATGAAAAACAATACTATGACACTATATAATATAGCGCTACAAACAATGTGACTGAATAAATGCAACTGATCGTAAAAACAATTAATTTTTTTATGGCGCTGACAAAGTAACTGTGAGGTAACCCATGTGGGATTTTCTCTAAATATAACTTTCAGATTTAATTGAAAAGAACAATTGATGCTACATGTAATTATTAGAAATATTAATCTAACGAAAGCAGCATCTCTGTCATTGTTGATCAATCAAGATCTAACAGTGGCTGATATAATGTGATAGCACAGAGCTAATATACAGTTCTAACCTGTCACTTGGACCTGCTCCTCATCATCATCATCCGGAGGTGGAGGCCCAGGTGGAGTCCGAGGCCCTCTGGGTGCTGGTCTGGGTGGGCTGCCATTGTATTGGTCGTCTTTTTCCCACTCTTAAAAAGACAAACAGCACAATAGATTTAGGGTACAACAAACAAATCAGCAGAAAAAACTGTTTAGGAAAAATAGTTTCAGGAAGTTGGGTGTGAAAGTGAGAGCACTGAATAGTTTCAGTTTAACAATGGCCACCTTGTTTAACAATCCTTTTGGGCCCGCTTGGCTGTTGGGGGGGTGGGGGTGGTGGAGGAGGGGGCGAGTCTTGGTCATGTCCGTGTGAGCGCTCTGCTGTACCGTACACAGCTACAGTCAGACTGGTGTACCAGCCACGCAGCACCAGGCCATCTGTGTTTACCTGCACAAATATAAACCCCTCTAGTTACAAACAAGTCAACAAAACATATATAAATCATCTTGTTTGAGGACAAAACGTCTGCTTACCTTTCCACTGGGTCTGAAGACGATGGACTTGTTCTCATCATATTCCAGACTGAGGATAGAAAGCGAGACAGGGCAGATTAAAACAACACTGCCAGAACACTAACTAGAAGGTGCAGTTAGAAAGCAAATATCCACTAACTAGCCTATTTTTTTTCATAATTAGTCTTACAAGATTTATATTGAAAACATAGCATGTAAATGATGTTTAATAGTTATCTTTTCAGTCCTAGATATCCCTCTTTTCTACCAGCACATAATTGCAGTGTAATTATGTCTAAAAAGCACTGTCTTATCATAACCCATCTCTCTCTTCCCTCCACTCTCCATCACTCTCTACTGTCTAATAAACCCATAAACCCCCCCTCGAAAAACATGCTAGTATCCTGGCTGGCCTTGCAGTCTAAGGTACACATGTAACTGTGATATTCTGGATTCCAATTTAGACAGGGCCCTTAGTAAAAAGGAAAAACTGCCTTGAAAAAAGAAAGAAAATGGGTCAAATTTGTGTTTAACATTGGGAAGATATTGTGCCAGCAATGACTAAGGTAAAACAAACTCCTGTCAACGTTCCCAGCAGAGATAATAACTGGGGTGTGTCATATTTACAGTTTTCAACCACTCTTACACAATGGACACTTCTAAATACAAGTTTACGCCCTGGTGCTACTGTTCTGCTGTGCACACCTCTGTTATTATGAGGTAAGTATAAAAATGCTTGACTCAAACATTCCTCTACTCATCTTTTTCACTGGGACCTATAAGTTTTTGTGTCACTCTCAGCTACAGTGTGGGTGAGGTTGAGTTTCTGGAGAGACCAGTTAGCCGGTATAGGAACAAAGACACCTGAATATGGGTGGGTGCACTCACACACCCCACCGGCCTCTGAAAAGGCCTCAGATGCTACCATGACTGGTTCTACAGGTCAGACAGATGTCTACATCTTAAACACTTTGGAGATGTGGGCAGGAAATACAGAAATGGAGAATGAGGGGAGGCTCAGAGGGATACAGAAACAAAAATGAGAAGGGGGGAAGAGAAGAGCAAAAATGCATTCTGACCTGCCCAGTCTGTGGAAGGTGGGGCTGTTGGGTTTGGGGACATTATTGAAGAACAGCTCCAACTGGAAAGCATGAGGAGATGTCTCCCTGGAAACAGAAACAGAAAGACGCACTTAATAATGAGTCAGTTGACTGTCAGTTCCGCAACAGGCTTCACTGGGATTGAGTTTCACATCAACATAAAGGAGCCACATAGATTTGTCAACTGTGGTAGCTAACCCTTTAACATCTCTGGGTGTGTGAGGCCATTGTGGACAATGTTACAATCACTGAGGAGGACTGTTTTATGGACATTTTCACATGTTTTCTGCATCAATTTGACAAAAGTACTTTGATTTGTCAAAGTAATTTGCAGAATAATCCGAGAACGAAATACCTATCTGGTTGTTTTGTTCATTAACAATTTCTTGATTGATTTTTCATATAGTTTAGTGTATCACAATTAGGGTTGGGCTAATGGGCGATGCCATCATCCATCGCCGATGGCTGACAGTTATTGACCACTGATGGCTCCATATTGGCCACCCCTAAATCAACACAACACAAAGGCCTGATGTGCTCAGGTTAGTGCAGTGTTGATCACTGACTGCGTTTACATGCATAAAATATTCCAGGTTTTGCCCTTATTCCAAGACTATTCCTACTAAGCTGTTTACATGGCTAATGAAAATGAATATTCCACCAGTATTCCCGTTTACATGCAGATGGTTTTCAGGGTTTCCCACTGCTCTAGTGGAAACGGGAATCACAAGACCTCTGCAGGCAGTGAAGTAAACCAGCGAGGTGAAAAACATTAGTGAGCTGCTGCCTGATATTTATAAACGATATTGATATGACTGATATTATAAATTTATAGTAACAGGTACATCCAGTACATTAGTTGTCCCATTATGTTTAGGCCACAACACTGCTGTGTGTTTTTGGTGCGTCACACCAAGTCGTCACCGTCAGTCAGGATAATAACCAATCCCCTCTGTCCGTGTCGTGGAGAAGGCATGCTCTGTTTTTCCAGCCTGTCCTGAACAGCTCTCCACTCTCCTCTCATTCCTCTCCTCTGTCTGCCTTCCTGCTACAGCATGTGTCATTTTGCCTGCGCAGGGGTAAACAGGCAAGAGGGACATGTGTCGCAAATGGCAGTAAAAACCCCAACTGAGACGCACATTCCAAATGCTCTGTATGCATGACCAAAGAATGCTCCTAAAACCTGAATAATATCGACATATCCCACATGTCTTGACTGGAAAATGCTACTGTCGGAATAAGACCTAATATTCAAACGGAAAATGCTGTTTACATGACCTGTATCAAATTCGGAATACTGTAATAGTCAGAATAATAGTGGAATATAAGTTTGCATGTAAACGTAGCCACTGAGAACATCCAGTCAGTTAAATTACATCACACATTATCCAACAGGTTCAATGGGAATCAGGACCTGCTCAACAATGGAGCTCAGGTGTCGCACTCACTCACACAGTGGGCCTCTCTATTTCCTAAAGGCACATTCATCAGAGGTATCTGTAGCACACTAACATTTCCAGAGGTTATATATCACCAGCAATGAAGATAAGGATTTCCTGCAATTAGGGATGCACCAATCCAACTTTATCTATCCCAATATGTTTCCAGTACCCCAAAACTCAGGATATCTGTTGATGCTGATTACCAATCCAGTGCCAGCACTCGGGTTTTCCAAATTAAAAATCTGTATACCATCTGTGTCATGTTATTGAAATCATTTAAATGTAAAACTGAGTCGTGGCCCCCAGTGACTGAATGAATGTAAGTGATTTTTTTATATTATAATTGTAAATATTTTATTAAATGCTCTAATTAGAACTTGAGCTTGAAGAATGTATGTGTAGTTTAGTGAAGTTTATTAGGTACATATGAACTGAAACGTCAGCATAATTTTTTCCTCTACCTAACAGTTATTATACTTAGCATAAATAAGTTGGACAAGAAACATCATAGAATTCAACAGCACCAAATTAAATGACCATCAAGTTGAATCAACAAGTCGATAAAACAGCTTCAACAGTTTAACCTTTATGCACATAAGTGTTACTACAGGTCTCAGGAACTTGTTTAAATGCACTTCATGAACTGGCCACTTTGTGTTTGTGTGTCACTGAGTGATTTTTGAGTGCATTAAAGCTCTTACCCAAATGCTCTGCTGTCAGGTAAGTTGCTGTGTGCTTTGATTCCTGGAGGAATGACCCGCACCTCTGTGATCAGCACCGCGCAGGGAAAACGCACTACATCCACGTTGGTTAACTGTTGGTGCATTGAACATAGGTATTAACACAAGAGGCAGAGTACGCCAGATATTTAGACAACACAACATTTTAACTTAATCATAACTAACACTTCAGACCAGCACGATCACTTTTGCTTCTCGGTCAGATGTAAACAACTTCAGACTTTAAAGTTAGCATTAGCCAGCTGGCTAACTAGCAAACAAACTGCACGGGGAGGCATCAAAAAATGCCAGCATGCAACTATATGATTAAGTTAACAAAATTACGTTAAAGTGGTGTATTTGCTATGATTTGGTGCATAACTTGGCAAGTGTGCGGTGGGAAAAAAGGCTCCGTTATCGTTATAACCGTTAACCAAGTTAGCATAGTTAGCTCGGAAGTTGCGCATCATTCTCCAAAACTCTTGAATATAATCGATGTGAGTTTTGGATGCAGGTAGCTCTGAAGTTAATATACAAGCGTGTGTTGAGGCGTCAGGATTATTACCTCTGCACTCTGATGCTTGAACGTATCTAGAAAAAGAAGCTCCGTTGAAGTGTCCCCCGCCATCGCTTTCTGCTGTCCGTCGGGCCAGGGGTCAACTTCCGGCGGGGAACACTTCCGGGGTCGCTCTGATAGGAAAAAAACTTCTTCTTCTTCTTGGTTTTTAGTGGCGGTTGGCGTCCAAAATATCGCATTACCGCCATCTACTGGATTTATGCTAAAATATCCACTGACTAAATAAAATAATAATCCCTTCCCATCTATTTCTCCCTCTGCTACAACCTCTCTATTTTTCAGGTGTTTGAGAGAAACTAAAATCTTCTCTCAACAGCTGTTGGACACCTTCTCCAGAAAACTCCCACAACACCCAGAAATCTCCTTGCTGCATCTACAGTTATGTAAATTTTCTCATTACCAAAAAAGGCCCAAAGGATCACCTGATCCTTACAAAAACAAAACTCATCATGTTTTCTGGATGATTTGTCCTCCTTAGCTTCTTGTCTCACATCACAATATTTCTTACCTACTTCCTCATGCTTAAGTCTCTTGATTAGATCTAACCCTGATTATTTCTGCCTTCCTTCCTCTCTTAGGACAGTTAACCTCACATGATGCATGATACCCTTCACAAAGAAGACACTCTGGATCGTTCTCACAGTCTCCTTCACATTCGTTTTCCCCACATTTACCACATGTGGCAAGATTACTCCTACATACAAAAAAACTATGACCAAACTTCCAACAATTCTTGTTACAAAGGTTTGGGAACTGTGGTGTATTTTCATTAAATGTCATTGGTGTGCTTAAAGACAATATTAAGCTATGCAGATTGATTTTATAAGTTTATAAGCAATAAGGGCTAGTGTGATACAATTTGTATTGGTGTAGTTATAATCTCATGAACCATATTTAATCACACTGTACGTATAGAGGCACGGTAGAAGAATCATAATCATACACTGGAGAAATTTGAGTGTGTTTGTATTACATGTCACTTTGCTTGGGTCTGCATTAAAGTCTTCACCTTTTAAAAAAAATACTCTCGGGAGGAGATCAAGAAATAAGGGTGTAAAATGACTAGAATAACTTATAAAAAAATAAAAGGCCAGAAGACAACTCGGCAATAATGGTGTAAAATGATTCCCAATACTTATATAAAAATTGGATATAATCAGGTAGAATTGAATATGCCAGTACATATCCTCAAACAGCTCAAAACCTGTTTTGAAGAGTTTTGACCAACAACGAGTGATGGAGATAAAAGTAACAGAATAATTGGTCAAAAATTAGGGAGGGTGGATGATAAGGTGTGACCTATGCCAACCAAAGGGAATAAAAACAATGCCCCAAAGAAAAAACCTTCGGAGCGATTTGGTTCATTGTAAAAGTGCTGATTGCTCCCCTTTTTTGCCGGCATTAAAGAACTCTTTGCTGCTTGGACCTCTGACTCCCTTTTATTTTCAAAAGAGAGTTTTTTTCTCTGGTACATTTTTCTGCAACAATTTGATACAACAGAACATACTGTCTTACTGGGTATGACATGTGATCCAAGAACACTCTATCAGGTAAGTACTCCAAATCAACCTCTTCATTCTATAGCTGTCTGTCACCCCTTCACACTCTTAAAATCTCTTTGCATCCACTTTGTGTGAGACTCCATCAACGACACCTTTTATTGGAGCTTTCTTGGTAAACTGAAAACATGCCACTGGGTACATATTCATTCCAGAACCAAACCAAGATTTTCAAGGTTTTTTTCCATCTGTGTCTTTGAAATACACTCGACGAGTATGAAGAGAGAGCGTTTTATGTCGATCAGTTGAACTTCTCCTGCTTCATCCTTGATCCGCCCTGCCACAGTGTGCGTTTCTGACAAAGCTCCACATCCAGCACCTTCTTTCAAACCTTGAATCTTCATTCCAGCCATGTAGGTTTTCCTTGTTATGTTCACTGTCACTATGACTCGATGAATCAACTTTCTTTTCTTTTCCCTGGGGTTCCCCTGCTTCTAACTTCAAAATTCTCATCTTCCATTTCTGTTGTTCCTTCTCCATTTTCAGACTCCATCCCTCCATCTGATAATTTTTTACCCAGCAAAACCATCAACAAACACATGAACAGAAAAAATATAAAAAGAGAAAAGAAAATAATCTTAAAGATCCCCTCCGGACATGTTTTAAGATGTATATAAAATAATCTATTCTGAATAATAATTTATGTCTGATAAGGTTTACCCACAAAAAAAGTTAAACTATCTTGTAAAAATCCATAAAATTACATCTCTTTCTTCTCCCTCATTAAAAATATAGAACCTATAAATATGCAAATGTTAATAACTGCTAGACACAAGATGTCTCCTACTTCACTATAAAGTTAATTCTCAGTGTATGGCTTCAAAACCTATTTGTGATGTCACATATCCTGCTCGTAGGCCCGCCCCTTAAAATCAGATTTTCAATGAGCTCAGAGAAACTTTCCACTTTCAGCAGATGAGTGTGAAAACAGCCTTCTAGTATCAAACTCTGCACATACATCATTCTGCACAGTGAAGCTAAAACATTCAACTGAAGTAAAAAGAAGAAAAACACATTTTTAAGTTGAGTGGGACTTTAATCTAAATATAATTACCGGATTGAATTGAATGTTGTTATTATTTATCTTATTGTTATTATCATTATTTAGTTTAAATGAAAAAATTACAAATTTGCTGTAACAGTAGCTAATTGTTGGGTTTCTTCTCTTTTTATATACGTTAAATCTTTAAGAAGATTCAACATATTTACTTATTTAATTTTTAAAGAATATCAAACATAAAACAGGGACATTTTAGTAAAAAACAAAACAAACAAACAACCCCCCCCCCCAAAAAAAAACATAGCCGGTTTTTGTAATCCCTGTCAGATATAATCATGTATAAACTTTATGATATTTTGTGCGCGCTAATTATTAAACAAGACAGGTAACCATTTCATCCTTGACACCTGTTGGGGAAACGTAAATCATCATACATAGGAAAGCTTAAGATTTTTAAAAAAAAAAAAGAAAAGAAAAAGAGAAAGAAAAAAAAGACATAAAACAAAACACATTTTTCTGTCCTTCATCTGCCACGTCCTAACCTGTGAACCACCTGAAGGAGGGAGGGGGCAGGTAGAGAGTCACGTGGTCACCCAGGTAGATGCACTACAAAAACGGCTAACGTTCAGCCATTATTCCGCGATGGTGACTGCGGGAGGCTTCACGTAACACTTCACACGCGACGAAACCCGGATTTACTGAGCTCACCTTTGCGCTCAGGTGTGAAAGTAAAGCTTGTTTATACCTCTCGTCTCCCGCGCGCGTCTCCTCGTACTTTTAGTTGCTGTCCTGTAGTTTTGTGTAGTATTAGGTTGGGTTTTTGGGTTGTTTTTGTGTTCAAATGACGGCGCAGGTAGACTACCTGGTGGTGGTGTTCACCGCCACATCTGGCGCGAGCGGAGAGCTTCTGGGATCTGACGAGAAGGAGCTCGTGCAGTTGGTTTGGCAGCTGGTGGATGTAAAGAACAAAAAGGTAAACACTTAAAACTAAACATATAGATGATTATCACAAGCAGGGAATGTGGTTGTAACTTTAAATAAAGAGATGGGTTGATAAACAGTAAACTGCAGAAAGTCACATTAATGTGTATCAATTTACATTGTTAACTAAAATGCTGAGTATGTAGGTTTCCTCTCTACAAATGTCTGTTCTAAAAACATATATGGGTAAAATATATATAGTCTTATTCAGTATATTGATTGGACACATGTCTTTTTCCTAGATTCAGATTCAGATTACTTTATTGTCCATTTAATTTACATAAAATGGAAATTCGTCTTTGGCACTTGCATGTAAGATAACACATCATACACAATTATACATTAAAGGTAGGATAAAATCTTAAAGTGACTAAGTGACAAGCGGCAGTAATAAAAGTGATGGGTGACTTGTTCTTATACTTACATGTAAGTCATCGTAACCATTACAGCCGTGTGTATTACATAGCAGTACGGAGCAATAAAAGGTGAATAAAAGGTGTTGGTTGTCCTGAAGAGCAATAATAATAATAAAATAAGGGAGTGTTTGGGTGGAGGTCGGGGGGAGGGGGGCCTAATGACTGTCAGATATTTTTTACAGACTCTTACTTTTGTTGTTCTTCTATGTGATAATATCTATCTATCTATATGTACTAAGGGTTTTTATAATAGCCATTTAACACTTTTACATCAGCCGATACAACCTGTGAGTTTCTATATAAGCAACCGTTTCCAGACTGACGTGTTTTGTTTTTTTTGTCTTTTTGTCTGAACCAGTTGGGCAGGGTGAATGAGCTCCTCATTAAGCCTGACCTCACAGACTTGACGGAGGAGAAAGAGGAGGAGGAGGATGTGGTGGAGGAGAGCGTGGAGGAGGAGAATGGATCTGGAGCAGACTGTGTCTTTACAGCCTTGAATCTTGAGACAGCTTTAAATATGGTAACAATGTCTTTTAAAGTCACTGGAAATAACCATTTAGCCCTTTATTACATAGTAAATATTAATACAATATACCGACTGTATCTGAAGTTTTCATTTCTTTTCTAAATGTTTGACGCCTCCTGTCTTTGCAGTTTCATCTACAACTGACGAATGAGGTGAACAGCGCTGGCGAAGGCACTTCGGTGTGTTTGTGTACAGACGGGCAGCTCCACATCCGTCAAGTGATTCACCCCGAGGCTGCGAGCAAGGTGAGTTAGCGAGCTGGGTGGGTGAACGCCTCAAAGCCAGGGCGGATGTTCACTAACTGCTGCAGGAACCTTCAGCGCTCTCACAGCTACAAAGGGATGTGTTGTGTCAGCACTGTGCTCCCGGTTAAACTTCACGTTACTGGGGAAAGTTGCTCTTCGGGCAGAAGATTCATTCATGCAAACCTGGCACACACCCATGCACATACCTGTGCACATAAAACACAATGCTGCCGATGAAATTCTCCCACATGTCCTAAAATGTTTTGCAAACCGGAGCCATGAAGACAGCACTGCATACTCTGCTGGCTTGAGCAAACAGCAATATGACAGCAATAAAATGGCAGCTGTTGATGGGCCACATGTTTACAATCCTTTTATTTAATTTCTTCCCACTCCAGAACATCCTGGTCCCAGACTGTTTCTACTCTTTCTTTGACCTTCGGAAAGAGTTCAAGAAGCACTTCCCCACATCAGACCTCAAGGCTTTGAATGTACACATCATGGCAGAGTGTATCCTTTAACAAGTAACATGTTTATGTTTGGCATGCTAATGACATTTTTGCTCTGACTCTTTCACTTGTGGTGTTTTGGATGTTTTTTTGTTATTTCTGTGTATGATCAGCAATGTATTGAGCACATATTACACTCAAAAACACACAACAACACACATATTAGAAATTTATAAGCCCCGGGGTGTTGGCTGCAGGACTAGAGGTTTTGAAATGCAAATAAGGAAACAATGGCGGCACCTTACTGAGCGCTCAGTGAAAGAGTGTGTGTTTAGCCAACATGGCAAACCCCACACACCCTGTGCAACAGGAAAACTAACATCTCTCCTTCCGTCTCTTGCTTTGCTCTTTATCTTCCTTCTGTCAGCCCTTTTTCAGTTTTTCAATTTTCTCTCATGGGCTTTTTTTTTTCTTTTAACATCTCTCATTTATCCATATATACATGTATGACAACTTCTTTGCTCTCTCTGGACTGTTTTTTTGTTGTTGTTGTTCCTTGTTTGCTTTCCTTGACGGCCTTCTCCTCAGCTCTCTGTATACCTGTTGATGTGCCCGCCATGTGGGGTCCCTCAGCCACACTGGATCCGTCAGCCATATTGCCCCCAGAAGTAGCCGTACAGCAGGTCCAGATTATGGCCACCATCGTCCTTGCCATGCTTTCTGAGCCATTAAGTGAGTACCATCTATGATTTTACACAATGAGACTAAAGGTGAAAGGTGAAATGTTGTTAGTTTGACATATACTGTGTGTACAGGTACGATTAGAAGTCTGCTACTTCAAGAGAACAGCTGTGAGATGATAATTAGGGAAATTAAAGCTGCAACATTCAAAATGTGTTAGAAGTATTTTGACATTAATTAAAATCTGTTAAATCATTTACATTTTTCAAGCAAAAATGGCAAACATTTCATGGTTTCAGCCTCTCCAATGTGAGGACTTACTGCCTATTTTGCCTTATATTAAAATAAACTGATTATCTTTGGGTTTTGGACTGTTGGTCAGACAAAACAATATTTGTGCAAATTTGAATATGTCACGTTTTTTTCTATGTGATAGGCATATTTCACTTTTTTCTGACATATTATGGACCAAACAATCAATGAAGAAAATAACAGGCAAACCAATCAATAATGAAAATTATTGTTAGTTGCAGCACTTAAATAAACTGCTTTTTATAGTAATTTCTGTAAAAGGAAACTCTCAGCTGATAAATCTAAAATATAATCTGCATTTCAATTCAATACTTTAGACAGTTACCATGTTGATTTTAAAGTACCATGTGTTGTTTTAGTTTTGTGCTGTCATTTGTGATTTCAAAACACAGTTAACTTGATTGTTTGATTACAGGCCACACGTTTTCCAACCCGGAGAGAGTTAGTGAGAAGTTTGAGACTGGCACTTGGTAAGTAAAGTTTGCTCAAGACAAATATTCTTTTTGTTCTCCAGCTCTAAAATCAACTCCCAAGTCCACTCCTGCTGTGCTAATATCTGTGTGTGTGTGTGTTTGTGTGTGTGTGTGTGTGTAGCAGTAAGATGGAGAAAGTTTGCAACAACACAGTGATCAGAGCCAGGGGGTTGCCATGGCAGTCTTCTGACCAAGATATTGCTCGATTCTTCAGAGGACTAAACATTGCCAAGTATGTTGTTGACACTAATTTATGGAGGATTTTGTATCTATTTCACATAAACTTTTAAGTCAAGATAATATATAATGAAACCTGCTGTTGAAATGAGGTTTACAGGGTGTTATAATGCTCTATATGTTATCTATGTTGTATAGAGGAGGGGCTGCGTTGTGTCTTAATGCTCAGGGCAGGAGGAACGGAGAAGCCCTTGTTCGTTTTGTCAGTGAGGAGCACAGAGACCTGGCGCTCCAAAGACACAAACACCACATGGGCAACAGATACATAGAGGTAACCTGTCTAAACCCAGTTAGTCGTTGTAAACTAAACAATCATCCATTTTACCACACATCACCTAAACTCAACATCTATTTCCAATCACAGATGGCAGCTACTTAATAACCCACCTTGTTCCTTTCTATTGGCAGGTTTACAAAGCAACAGGAGAGGACTTCCTGAAGATAGCAGGAGGTGAGAAATCAGACATGTATACTATACCTTATGTTACCAGCAGTAACTGAGGCATATTGTCAAAACTCTCTGTGAGGTCACATTATTAATGGTATTATCTTTGTTGTGTTTTTGTGCAGAATATAGTTAGATGTCCAGGAGGATTTTGATAGTGCTTAATATAAAAACAAGAAACAAAAAAGCACACACAATCAAATTATCCCGCTGTTTGGTTGTATTCATGTGGTTTTCTTAATATATTTTCTTATATTTTGAGTACAATATCAATTAGATAATATATTCATTACATTATATTCAGCCTGGTCATCTTTTAGGGAAAAGCAGAACTTGCAGAAAAAGTTAGGAATTATGACCAAACCTCAGTGTGACTATTTGGGTCTTTTAGGATGGAAATAAATTTGTCAACAAGGCACAAACTGTCATCCAGTCATTTTATCTGAATGTTTAAGATGTTACTCATATGTTGAACTGCTCCCAAAACCAGAAATAATCCCTTAATAGTATTTAGTAGATGTAATAATACAGTACATGTTGCTGAAGAGAAAAGACAGCGTCCTTCTCACGGAAGCAAAACTTCAATACAGTTTATCTACAGTGTGATAATTAACTTGACTTGTGGTTAAAAAGGTGTGTCTGTGTTTTTTTGTGTGTGTGCCAGGTACCTCCAACGAGGTAGCGATCTTCCTGTCCCGTGAGGACCAGATCATAGTGAGGATGCGAGGTCTTCCTTTCACTGCCACACACGAGCAGGTCCTCTCCTTCTTCTCGCCAGGGGAGGGTCTTAAAGAAACGTGTCCGGTCAGCGGAGGGAAGGATGGCATCCTATTTGTTCGCTACCCAGACGGGCGTCCCACTGGAGACGCCTTTGTGTTATTTGCCTGTGAGGAACACGCCCAGTGTGCTCTGAGGAAACATAAGGAAATCCTGGGCAGAAGATATATTGAGCTGTTCAAAAGTACGGCGGCAGAGGTCCAGCAGGTATGTCAGGGTGTTTTGTACAGTGTGTACTGGTGCATAGTGGTGTGTTCGTCTTTAACTTAAATAATGCTTTTAGTATTCGTCCCTTAATATTTGTTTGAGATTATGATCTTTGTATTCTAAAGGCAAAAAGAGGGTTTTTTAGGAATTTAGTGTTTGTTTGTTTTTGCACACAGTAGAGTGACAATGTGTGGGTGTGTTTCTTTTCTCCTTGAATTATTTTACTGAATTACTGTAGTAGAGCTTAAGGGTGGGGACCTGCATAGCAAGGTGGACTGTGTGTGTGTGTTTTTGTTTCCCTTTAGGTACACAGAGTTACTCTTTCTCTTTTGTCCTTTCTTTCTTTGTGTCTCTCCTTCTCTCGTGAGATGAACACATGTGGACTAATTTTCTTATCTTTCTGGGCTGATAAGCTTACAGCCCACACGCATATCTATGCAGAGGCCTTTCCTTATGTTTTTAAGTATGACAGTCTGCAGCCAGTTTTATTGGTCCTCTCCAGAAATGCAAACACGCCAGTGTCCTGTTGGCACCAAGCCATCAACATCGACTTGTCCTTGTTGTGCGCAAGAAGCCTGATAGAAGGTGGCGTACACGTCTTTGAGTTTTGAATTTGAAACATTAAAAAGCAAGTATGTATAATGTAGGTATTTTTTTCTTAAGACATATCCAAGGAAGGAGAGAAATGCCTCTCTAAACCAAACTTGGAAAAGTAATTTTACTAAGAAAGCAGTTCTGACTTCTTGACAGTCTTTGCTGCAGGCAGAATATTTCATTTATGTCTGTTTATTTGTTTTAGGTGTTGAACCGGTACTCGTCAGCCCCGCTAATCCCCGTGGCCCCTGCCCCCTTGGTGTCAGTGTTGCCCGCAGTGTCTCTCCTGCCCCCTCCTGGCGGTGTGAGGGACTGCCTGAGGCTGAGGGGGCTGCCATACACAGCGAGCATAGAGGACATCCTCACCTTCCTGGGCGAGTTTACACACGATATCAGACCACATGGCGTGCATATGGTCCTCAACCAGCAGGTACATGCAACAACCGCACAAGCGAAATCACTGACACACCCATGGACACATGTGCTTTCTGACACAAAGTTGCAGAGTAATTCCTGACTGTCTCTGTTTCCAGGGTCGTCCGTCAGGTGACTGCTTCATCCAGATGACCTCAGCAGAGCGTGCACTTCAGGCCTCACAGCGGCTCCACAAGCACGTGATGGCCAGCCAGCGCGGGGCGAACAGCCGCTATGTGGAGGTGTTTCCCTGCAGCGCGGAGGAGATGGGCCTGGTGCTGATGGGAGGCTCGCTCTCACACACACATACACACACACACACCCGGAGCAGGAGTGGGACAGGGCTCAGCCCGCCGCCATGTAAGTCCAGACGTAAGTGCTGCTGGGAGCTGGGGGTGCTTCGGGACTGCAGGGTAGGTGGGCTCCTGCCGTGGGGGCAGGGTTGCTGGGTTTTCTCCAATCTAAAACTGTGGGAGGATGGGGACAACTGGTCTAACCAGGAAGATTCAAAACTGTGTGTGTGTTTGTGTGAGAGAGAGTGCTTGTGTGTGTGTGTGTGTTTGTGTGTGTGTGAGTGTGAGCGTGTGTGTGAGAGTGTGTGTGTGGTACCTCTTTATAATTTAGCGTGATTGATTTACTAGTCTGCATGCACTAAGAAACCTCACGTGTCACCTGTTTATTCTTTCAATTATGACCTGTGTTCACACATTCTGATTGAATCTTGTAGATCATGGTTTCAGCAGCATGTTTGTCACTCATTCTTAATTTTGCTCCCTTACCTGTAATTCATAAAGATCTGAAAGGGTTGGAAAAGTGTAAGCAACACAGCTGGAGTCCCAATTAGCCCATAATATGACAAAATGGCTTACAACTCTCCAGTCTTATCAGATTGGTAGTGGTGGTTGTGGGATTCAGCCTCAATAGAACGGCGCACCTCAGTCGGGTGCGTCTCCTGTGCTTGTCCAATCAGTGGAGCTGTGGGAAAGGTGGGCAGAGCTGGTGCGTAGAAATGTGCTTCTCGACTCCTTTTCTGTAGTCCTTCACTCCTAGTTTTCAAAAAAAGGTAAAATTATTGTTTAAAGCATTGAAAAAGTGGTCTGATGTTTATGAATTGTTTGAAATGAAGTGCACATGTTCACATGAGAGAAAAGGTCACACACAGGGATTCAAGGCTGGTCCTGTTGGGTAGTAGTGAGGTCATGTTAAGACTAGATGAAACTTTTATTACCCTTGTTGAGAAGAAAAAAATGCCTGTAGCCAGGAACATATTTTAGTGAGGGGGAAGGGTTCAGGCAGCAACACCAAAAACTATCAATAGGCCTAAAATGGCATGGACAGTGTATAGAAATTTGGTCTTACCACATATTGCATGACTTGATATTTTGCAGATATATCCACAACCTCTTCTGAGATCAAAACAATGTCTCTGTTGCTCTCATCTTGCCAATATTGTGGTCACATAGAGGCGGAATAATAGTAAATGCTTCATAGGCTTATAATTCCAAACCATGTTGATCCATTTGACCTTTAAACCAATAAGAAGTGTTTGATTTCCATCAGCAACGAGAGTGATCCACATGTGTGATAACAAATAAAAAATACAAAGAGTTTGAGGAATGGTCGGCCATCCGGCTATGGGCCTGCGAAATACTCAGTGCAGCTCTTTCTTAAACAAGCGCACGTGCATACGTCATACATTACACGTGTCAGGAGCTGAGTAATGGTCGTCATTGTTTGCAAGTCTGCATGAGCGCCTCTCTCTGAAACAAACAATGACCAGACTTCACCGTCATGACTCTTGTGTCCTTCTGTTGCTGTTTGTCTGGTTTTAAGTCTTTTGTCTCTCCCTCTGTTCTCTCCCCTCTCAAGGTTTATCTCCACCATCCTACTCCTTCACCCCTGCTCCACCTGTCCTGCCTACAGAGGCTGCTGTTAGCCTCTACCCTCCCATGGGACAGGTGTTGCTGACCCCTCGTCCCCTGCCGCCAGGGCACGCCTACTACCCCGGTTCAGCACAGCTTTACATGAACTACACAGCCTACTACCCCAGGTAAATAAAGCTATCTAGACAGTTACAGATGAACGGAGACAGATGCATGCTAACATAAAAACACATTAATTGATTCCTCTGTGAAGTGACTTTTTTTTTTTTGCAGTCTTTCAGTGGTTTGCAATCGCAAGAGTGCAATCATTCCTCACATTATTAATCACAGGGTTAGGCGACTATTAATTATTATTGTTTGTCTGCCCATACAAACACATCATTACACAATTGTTATATAGAGATATCAGTGGTATCTCTGAACATTAATGAATGAATGATACATTTCACAGATTTTTAAAAGCTTTACAATATATATATATATATATATATATATATATATATATATATACACATACACACACACATATATATATGTATGTGTATGTATATATATATGTGTGTGTGTATGTGTATATATATATATGTGTGTGTGTGTGTATGTATGTATGTGTGTATATATATATATATATATATATATATATATATATATATATATATATATATATATATATATATATATATATATATGTATATATATGTATATATATATATATATATATATATATATGTATATATATATATATATATATATGTATGTGTGTGTGTGTGTGTGTGTATGTATTTAAAATTTGAGTATTTTGTTCTCGTAAAACTGCCTAAATATTGACTCAATGGGATGAATATGAGTTTAACTTTTTCTATTTTTTCTATTATTGTAAAGTTGATAGATGCAGATGTTGTTGTCAAAGTTAAACTTGGGACATTGAAGTTACAGTATGTGATATGCACCTTAACCATTTGGCCACTAGTTGAAGTATCAGTTTAACTATTTACCTGCATTTTGAAGTAAATTTTGTACCTTACTGATGTTAAAAATCATTATATTCAGTTGCTCCATATCAATCACTCCTAAAGCAGGAGCTTCATCCCCACAAAAGAGTATTGTCCAATCAGAAGTGTGTCCAAATTTGTTGTACATGTTAATCACATTTTCCCACATAAAATGAACCACTTCAGAACCATTACAAATGGTTTAAGTAGGTTTAAGTCGATTTAAGTAGATTTAAGTAGATTTAAGAATCAAGGGACTTCCTTTCTCTAAACCAAGCCTATTAAACAGTGTTTACTTGCGGGCTGTGTCACTGCTGAGTAAGAAACTAAACCGGCATTGTTTACATATTTGATTTTCTGAGCCTTCTGTTTGCATAGGTATTAATTATTATGGTAGCTTGAAGAGCACAAGTGCATTTAATCATGATCACTTATCAAGATAGTCTTTACACTCACTGGAACTAATTACATCTTATTTATAGTGTTGAGTCCTTAAAAAAAATACTTTTTACTGTTGACTTGCATTTTTTTTTTAATATCTCCAAACTTTTAATACAAAGTAACTCAAAGGTCATCATTTCAGCTACTATACTGACAAAAATACTCTAGTTTGGTGGTGATTTTTTTGTTTTTTATCTGATATATCTTCTGTTTGCATTGTTGTTTTTTATTTGCCAAAAAGAGTCTCTTGTTTAAAGTGGGAAAGAGGAACAGTTTGTCTTTGGTTGAGTTGTGTCTTGCCAAGGGGAAAAGGCTGGGACAAGGGTAGTTAATAACTGAACACTGTGGTATCAGAGAACTTGGTAAACATCAGTGACCTCTGTTTCTCGTTGTTCAGCCTTGTGTCATTGAAAGCAGGTCATTTATAGACGACGCCCAAAGTTCCTCCCAGCCTTGTGATTCCCATGTTTTTTGTTTGCTGAGAAACAGCTTTGAAGTCATTTACGTCGCTTTTGAGATATTTTTAAGATAACAGCATATCTGTATCTCCACTCCTTTTTTTTTCTACAGTCCACCTGGCTCTCCTACAACTGTAGGTTTCTTCCCCTCCCCCTCCTCCCTCTCCTCCCCAGGGGGGTTGGTGCGCATGCCAGGTCTGACCTACAACAGCAACGGAGTCAAAGACCTCATTAATGCAGTGCAGGGATACCAGGTAAGACGCATTTCTCTACAAATGTTTTATGCTTAATAATACAGTTCCTATCCATGAAAATTCTCTTGACTTCAGAGTTCACATACCTCTCTGTAGGATCCAAGTGTTGTATTCAAATCTTCTTCTGTTGTGGGTGTGTATTGTCAGGCATCCACTGTGTTTGCCCAGAGGCTATCAAACTAGTTTATCCTGTCTACTCTCCCTGTTCTGTCACACACACACACAACACTGCTTGCTTCGACTTGAATTGAAGGAACTCGAGTCTTATTTAAACTTGGAGGAGAGTGAAGAATCCCAGCGATATTATAAATAAGAGCTCACACTAAATTACGAGACACCTCCATGTTGGAGATTACAGGTCCACATGGCCTTTTAGGTTAGTGTCTATGGTTGATTGTTTCTCAGCCCCCTGTTTCTGTCATTCCTCCCCCTTACCCACACTACAGTATGCCCCCGAGGATGCTCTCATGCACGCTCACGGGCCCGTGCACGCTCACGATCCGGCCAGGACATTGCTTACGCAGCCCAAAGAATGGGTGTGTATTTAAGGTGTCTGAGGCAGGTGGCAGGTAAGGACTGGCTGAGGGCTCAGTGAGAGGGATTTAGTTTCGACAGTGGTTGTAGCTGTGGTTTGGGACTCGACTGGTCACCATGGGTTAGAGGGCTCAACACGACCGCAACATTTCCTATTTGGACAGGGAATTTTCCACTAACCACACGCAGTAGTGACAATTTTGATTGGGTTGAGTGGTTAGGGGGAAATTTCTTGGATTTGAATCAATCCTTGGGTTTTGTTTTAAATCATTTTGATGGGGTGCTGTTTTCTCTGACCGATTCTAGGACCCTTGTCTTGCAGTTGGCTTTATCTGATAGTGGTTACTACATTCCTGTCCTCTCAAAAAGTCTTTTATGGGGTACAGCAATAGCCACGAGGGCTAATTCATTGTTAGCTAACTGCTGAACAGCAATTGTCCTATGATGGCTTAGCAACCGTAACTATGCACAACAGGCCTGTCAAGCTTTAGATTTTCCAAAACTGTGTTCATCTAACGAGTTTGGAGGGTAGTATGTAAGTGTAAATGTATGATTTAAAATAGAAAAATCTGCTTTAAAGTAAGCATGTCCAGTTAACAAGCTTACTACCTACGGTGGAGAAATACCTGTTCAGAATGAAACATTCACTCCGAGATGCTACAGACTAAGCAGAATTTAGAGTAACCATAGTAGGGCTGCCACAATGAATTGATTAGTTGATATACAGAAATTTAATCAGCAACTATTTTGATAATCAAATTACCGTTTTAGTAAAAATATCAAAATTAGCTGGTTGCAGATTCTCAAATGTAAGAATTTGAAGCTTTTTTGTGCCATACATGATAGTAAACTGGATTTTGGACTGTTGAGCATACAAAACATAAAGAAATAGTCACCTTGGGCTTAAGTAATGGGAATTTTTACACCATTTTCTGACATTTATAGACCAAACAAATAATTCATTAATCAAGAAAATGATCGATAATGAAAATAATCACTAGTTGCAACCCTAAACGATATTGGCTCTGTCCTGCTCTGTGTTTGGTTTGGACTTGACATTACAGCAACTCCACCCAAACTTGCACTGTCAAACTCATCGGTTATTCATCATAATTGAATCCCTTCCTCTTGTTTTCAGCCATCTCACGTAATTTTATGGTTTAAATTAGCTTACGCTAACTAGCCACAGCTAATAAAATCAGTTAGCGACAGTCATCTTTTCAACTGAAAAAAGCTGTGGTGTTCGACTAGAAATAAGAAGCCTACTTTTGTTTACTTCTGCGTGAAATCAAAGACCTGTTGGTTAACTGCATGTGTGTCATGCCAGAATAGAAAGCTTGACAGGTGTAGCATCAGTAAATTAGGCGGGACTTGGCAAATGGTCAGTTGGTGGTGTTGTAGCTAGTACAATAGTGCAATAGTTGGGTAATAAATAATATTCAGGCGGTTGAGAGGGTGATGGGTAACATCTGGTGCTGGTGTAAGGGCTTTGAATTTGTCCCTTTTACACTGAGATAACACTCTTCTGTCTCTCTCTTTCCTTTTTTCCCCTCCAAATCTCCCACCTCTCCCCCTCCAGAGTCCCGCGGAGTCCGTTTCTCTCCTGAGCAGCAGTCTGATTGGTCAGTCCAGCGGAGGTGATGCTCCTCTCATGTCCCTCCCCGCTCTCATGACCAAGCCGGCGGGACAGTACCTGGACCTGACCCTGCTGTAGGGTCACACATGTACACATATACAAAGGTCATGTGACGATTTGGTATATGTTAAAGACTTGTAATGTATTGTTAGGTTTTTTTTTTTGTTTTTTTTTTAAATTAGTCTTTTAGATGTGTTATTTATATCTTTAAGAACAGAAATTAATGTATTTTATACCAAAATCATTGTGGCCTTAGCCAAAAATAGCAGTTTTGTCTTATATTGCACAGTGTGTATTTTAAAAGCTTTATAGAGATTTTTTTAACGTTACAATATTATAATCACTATGATATATTTGCTAGCCAAACTAGAGAAGAAATACCTTGTAGCAACTGAGCTAAACCTTTTCTTTAAGCTTCTCTGTGAAGAATGAAAGTGTGTGTGAGTGTGTTTTAGTGTGCAAGAGATGAGAGTGAGTATTATGCATGGCTGTGTCGATATGTTTTAATACCTAATCTGTTTATGCAATTACATTTAATGTGTTTATATACATTTGATACAGTACACAGTGATTGTATTGGAAGCTTTAGTGCATGAAGAAGTTAGTAGTAAAACTTTAAGATGTTTACATAATGCCAAATATCAATGCACTGCTAATCAATAAGACTACTAATGAATATAATAGCAGTATCTTTGAATTATAACATATATGTTACACTGTGAGTTTGTCAAATAGTCTGATCCTTTCGTCAGACTTCACATACAAAAATGTGACATCTCAGTTGTCATTAGCCCCCTCCTTTTATTCCTTTATGTAAACGCTATATGGGTTTGTTTCCATGTTGTGTAATGCCAATGTTGTCTTGCCTTTTGTTTCGGACTTACACCTGAACAGAGGACAGCCCCGCTCCTCTGTAACCTAACCTAAGAGGACTCCCGTCACAAGCTCTCAGATTACAGAGTGACACTCAGGAGCCTGAGGTGGTTTCTTAAAGATTTTATTGCATATATTACTCACATAGGACAGCAAAGATTTATCAGTCCCTCACACTTTCCTTGTCTTCTTTCCACAATCTACGCTGATGTCGGGGAATGCCATCAAATAAACTGAATCCCCTGTAAAAAAAAAAAAAAAAAAAATCTATTTCTTTTGTAGATTGATCATTTGTAAATGGAGAGTTGCGAAGGAAAGGAAATGAAGGACACCTCTAACATTTATCTTGTGAATTTAATTGCCATTTGTGCCCTTCAATGTTACTGTTTGGGCTCCACGTCCTATAGTAGGACGTGTACCTCCTGCTCAGGATGTCCTGCTGCGGCCACGCTGAAAAAATAAACATAACGTGAAATTTGCCAGTCCCCAGCTGTTTGATTTCACTGTTTGCCTTCTGCATGTTTTATTACACTGCGTTCACAGTGGTGTCTGAACTTTGGGTGGGTTTGTGAAGTGCAGGAGCATAAACACAGAGGTGGAGATGGTGATGACAGGATGTGGCTGGAGGTAAAACTGTGGGAACTCCTACACTGTCCACAGTGAATAGCTCTGCGTTTCACACACACACACACACACATATGCTATGGCAAAGAAACTATTGTCACTCAGACACACTAAGCACATTATCTGAGGGGATGGCCTTTTTTCACAGAGTGGAAAAGTGAAGAATAGAGAGAGCAGGAAGGGGGAAGAGAAGGAGGAAGGCAGACAAAACCATGTCAGACCCCCTCAGGGCAGATTTGGCATTGTGTAACACAATCTTTTGCACCCCACCCAACTTGATCCCTTTTAAACACACACACTCTTTCTCCCACTCACAGAAACACACTGTCTGAAACCAGCATAGCAACATCATTAGTATCCATGCAACAAAGCCCAAAATACTTCTTTTCCCCTTCTGTAACTTTTATCATTGTACTGAAAGACTTTAGTAGGAAATATTTGTAAGTACAGAATCTGTTGAGCAATTTATTTTATTTACTGAAAAAAAAAAGTCAAAGTGGTGAAAATGTTGCTATAAGTGGAACCGTTTTAGTCTATTTTAAAATGTTTAATGTTATAATTTACACAAGAGCACTGGAGTATAGCATATTAAAGATTTCAGGAATTAGAGTGAATGAAAGTAATTTAGTCTCTGATTATGTATAATCCAAAGGATATAAGTGACTGTTTGAAAATTATTTGCAGGAGAATAATTTTACATCATTGGAAATCCAGCTTTTAAAGAATTGGTTGAATTGATTTGAACAGGTTATGCACTTATGGATTGTCTGGAGGAGATATTTTTACTGGATTATAGGACCTCCTTCTCTCCCAATTAGAGAGATATTGATAAAAGTGTTAGATTTATATATATTGTTTATGGATGGTGTCTACAAAGGGAATCATTTTACATTGATTTTGTATCTGATTGATTGCTTATCTACTGCTTATAGAGTTTATCTGAACCACCTATATTTGGATACCATTTTGAGTGGGCTGATCTCTATATCCTGGTGAACAACATGGATAATTATTGGACAGAAGGGGTTAATATTGTATTTGCTTGTTGAGTCTTGGGACTGCAGATCTTTAACTATACAAGGTTTCTCCTTTTTGAGGAGAGCTGTCTTTGTCCGAGTTACTGTCAGTTTTGGTAATGTTGCTTGATTTATATTTTTCTTACATATACACGATATTATACAGTCTGGATAGTAAACATTATGAAGTTATTTTATTACCAGACTGTTGGTTGTTGTTCTGCTTGGTTTAAAATACTTACTTTAAAAATATTATCTTTTGTGAGTGCCATTAATCATAAAGGTGCATTTTGCCAAAGTGCAGAGTAAAGCAATCATGTCTCAATAACATAGTTTTATCTTCTAGTTGCTTGCATTGTAACAGAACTATGGTGATGTTAAATATGTCATACAGAGTTAGTGTACAATATAATACATGTTAAGCACAACCTGCTCTGCTAATGAGTGAAATAAAAATAAAGCTGTGCTGAAGCTCCTCAGCAGCCTCAGTCACTTATTCAGTGAGAGTGGTAATAAATGTTTATTTAGTCACTCTTCAAGACCACAGAGCAGTTTAATTGCTCAGTAAACAGGATGCACCATTTGTTATGTTAACCATCATTTTGACAGTTGAAACTGAAAAAATTGTTCCATTAACATTTTAAGCTTGAAATCAGAGTTGATTTGAGAAATTTTTGAGAAGGATGTTGCATTTTTTCTAAGCAAAGGCAATTGTCCGAAGCCAATACTACTTTTTAAAAAAAAAGTCAAACATGCTCCTTTACCATGGACTTGTTCTGTAAACTTGACATATTTGTTTACAAATTTCCTTTGTAAACTTTTTTTTCCTGTTTAAAAATCAATAAGGATATTGCTGAGAAAAAAAAAAAAGTCAAACATAGGTTTCAGCCCCCCCTCCTTGCCCCAGTAATTTCTGTACAGTCCCTTATTACATCTAACGATTTAAAGCAGGATGTAAAGCGCTGCGTTTTGTAAGGTTTGTTTATCTTTTCGCCCACATAATTAGTTCTGTCATGGTCCACGTGAGTACATTATGACACACGAAGACCAACAGACACATTCTTTTATTCATACCAGAACCTCTTTACCTCGTAGATGAATTATCTAGTGTTAAGTGGTTCACTGGAAGACAGACCAGAAGTGCAATTACAGGCTGATTCATCATACTGCACCTGATAGGTGTGTAGAGACAGATAAATCAGTAATACCCTTTATAACAACATTCCCTCACAGGGAGTGTAAGGCCGCCACACACACACACACACACACTTATCACACAGGGCGAGGCCGATCCACATTCCCATGTCAGTGCAGAGACCAAAGATGCTGCTATAGAGTTGTCAAACTGATGATGTGGCCTTTATTAAGATCCAACCGAGGGCAGGAACAACACAATTAACACAAACAGTACGGAGGCAGATCATACGTTGCCTCAGATGTGGTTGTGACAAAACGAGGGGCTGACAAAGTTGTTGAGCAGCACGGTTATGCTTAAACCTAAAGTCCAGTTTTGCACTTGATGAGAAACTCAAACTGCATGTAAAAAACAAAACAATGTTCAAATGTTCCTCATGACAACCTGTAAAACAAGATAAATGTGTTCAGCTGCCACAGGAACAGTTACTGCAGATTTGTCTCCTTCTAGTGGGAAGATTGAGGCTGCAACTTGTCTGCACACAAAAACCTGCACAGACTTGCAGCACAATCCCATCTCAACGTCTCCGAGACTGAGTCAGAATACACTTCACTTTCAATTCACTCTGTCCAGACAATCAAGTTTCTTAAAAACTCAAATGCTGCAAATGTCTTGGCATGTCAAAACAGATATCTGACTGTTAGAATAAATACAGTAAGGAAGTAAGCATTTACAATGTCTGCTCTGTTATCAGCATATTAATTACACGTCGTATTTACATTTTGAACAAATTGATTTGAAAGTGAATTTACTTTTAATGATAGATTCACCTTTTTCAGTTCTATCTAAAAACAATTACGCATGTGCCGATATGTACATAGAAACTGTTTTTAATTGATCCTTTCTTCCTTTGTAATTGTGAAGCGATAGATCATTTCCTAAAGTGATTCTTATGTAAGTGATGAGGGACAAAAGCTACAATCTTCTGTGCAAAAATGCATTATTAAGTTCAGCTGAGGTTAATATGAGGCTTCAGTAGTCTCTGTTAGACAAATCAAGTAGGTAACTTCCAAGGTTAGTCTTTTTTCCAACAATACAAAGTTAGTCTTTTTTGTACCTTACTGAGTTGTGGTTGAGGAATATTGTAACTTTTGAAGATAATGTTTTAATTATCAAATTCAAAGCTTGAACTTCAGAACTTATTTATGTAAAAAACAAGGACTGTGGGTTTTGTCCCCCATCACTTAAACTGAAACTGCATGAGGAGGGGCTCTCTTCCTGTCCAGTATGGACAGAAGAAACAATTACAGCAACTAGAAACAGTTTCAATGTACATCTGAGCATGTGAGTATTGTTTTAAAGGGGCCATATTATGCCTTTTCTGGTTTTCTGTTATTTATATACTGTTATGATGTTGAATATCTATGCTAAACATGGTCAAAGTTCCAAAAATTTAGATTAACGTATGTAGAAATTCTCCCTGCAAGTCAAAAATGCCTTGCCAACGAGCTGAGGCAGCTCGACGTGCATGACAAAAAAGAAAGAACAAGAAAAAGTAGTGAAATCCTACAACTATAGTTTATCTCAGGGTTTGCTGACGTAGCCTCCCTAGAAGAAGTCGGCTGTGACGCAGCTTCCAGAAACTAACAGAGGCTGAACTGAGGGGCTGCATAAAAAGTCAGCATAAGATAAATAAAGGAGTTTTTTTTAACTGTAAATCATGCAAAGATAGTCCAGTAGAGCCCCAGATTAAAAACACAGACATGTAAATGTGCATAATATGGCCCCTTTAAGGTAGACTTTAAAAAGCGTGAACCTATCCTTGAACTTCAGACTATCCTTTTTTTTAAAGTGTCGAGATTGACGGCAGGAGCCTGAATCCCTCAACAGTCGCTGTCTGAAACACAGTTTAGGCATCAACAAGGACACATGATGATGAAATCACATAAAAACTAAAAATAACCCCAAAGCAAATCAGATAAACATCTCATCTTGTAACATATTTATCATGCAGGCAGCACCAGTCACATCTGTAGCTTTCCTGTAATCAGTGTGAATGTGTGAGTCAGTTTGATTCAAGCTCACTTACAGTTTATACATTTTCAGTTTGATGAATATAAAGATCCGTCCGTCTAAAGTAACCATTAAGCAAATATAACAATTGCCTTTATGCAAATATACATATATTCATAACTACTGAATGTAATATGCAAATATACATATGCTGATTGCAGCCAACGCCTTTGGATCTCCAATTTCCACTTTCACTTTCCACGCTTAATGCCTGGTCTGCTGGACCTGGCAGCGATGTCACAGGGGTCAAGGGTCAAGGTCTCAGAGCTCCGTCATCAGGAGGGCTCTTAGTATCTTCTCTCTGTCCAGCCTCATTTCCTCTCCGCTACAGACAAGGAAACATACAAGACCTCATCATTTCATTTTATTTTCCAATCTCACTGAGAATAAAATATCTTTTCCAAGACAGACTTGGCCAAAAGAGCAGCAAAAACATTTTTTCAAAGCTAAATAAGATACATACAACACAAACAGTTTAAGACAATCAGCTACAATGATTAGTCGATTAATCAATTAGTCGACAGGCAAAAAATTAATTGAACTGGACTGAATGAAATTGATTAAGTCACTGTTTTGAGTCAATTTTTAAGAAAAAATGTCCAAATTCTTTGGTTCCAGCTTCTCAAATATGACTGTTTTCAGCTTTATTTAGTCTTCTAAGATAATGAATTAAATTTATGACTGTTGGTTGGGACAAAACAAGACATTTGAGGACGTCACTTTGGGCTTTGGGAAACTGTGCATACAATTTTTTTCAAAACTTTCAGAAATAATGTTAAAAGAATAAATGTAGAAGCAAATGAATTGCCCAACAGCGTCACAGTGTTTCAGCTCAACACAATGTCTTTTTACACCTAAACAAATGTTTGTTCTAAAATGTTTTCTTCTGAGAGAGAGACAGAGAGAGAGAGGGGGTACAGCACAGTTTTACCCAAAAAAAATAGTTTTATAGCAAGATCACTGGAGAAAGGTTTTAATGAATATAGAGCAGAGTGGAGGCTTGTTACCTGTCGTTATGGGCAGCAAGGTAAGGGACCAGGTGAGGAATGGAGCTACGGTAGTAAGAAGGGGAGAGGTGGGGAGAAGGCGAAGGAGAGAGACAGCACGGACTACCCAGTTCCAGTGCTGGCATATTATCCACCTGGAATACACATTGACGTATATATACACACACAAAGACATTCCTCTATTTACTCACAGATAATGCCTGAGAGGCTGAATTAATCCCCCTATGAGTGGAGTGTAGTTCACTGAACAAATGGCTTACTTAAAGGTGTGTGTGTGTGTGCATAAGTGAGAGAGTTACCTGTGGGTATATGGACGGTTGTATCTGTTTGTCCAATGAGCTGCTAGAGCCTGACTTTGCTGTACTCTGGGAGGAGATTGCTGCGAGTGCTTCTGGGAGATTATCTTCATCTTCGTGGTTACTGATGAACGAATGAAATGAGGGAGACAGAATGACTTTCATGACCTGCAGATTGCTCTGAGCAAAATGTCATTTTCAAAGAGCAGAGATAGCATTACATGTGCTTCAAGTACCCAGTGGAGTATTCATTTCCCGAGTGCAATTTTCCTCTTATAAGAGTTCAAGTGCTGGTCGGCAGCGCTGCGCTTCAACAAGTAATCAAAGGCGATGTGTACTCACAAGCTGAACTGTCTGACCAGTCGTTTTCTGCGGTTGGTGCCCGTGTTGGGTTTGGGTTGGAGCCTTTCTGGCGTTGGGTTGCGCTCTTGCCGGTGGGGCGTTTTGTCTGAAGTCATACTGGATGCAGCTGAGTCTTGAGATGAGCTCTGATACCTGAAGACCAGAATCATCACATTGAGAGTTTGTTATAAATAAACACATGCAGAAAGATGTGTAAACACGTAAAGAAAGGGTGAGGGTACTGGCCTGTCATTGAGGGTCTCATTTGAGTTCTTTCCTCTAGGTGTTGCAGGAGCTTCCTTCTACATTGTGGAGGAGAAAAGGATGCAAGTATCGCTATTAGTTACACTTCACAGTGCATGCTGTGTTTAAATGGGTAGGAGGGAATCATCTTTGGTGCTCACCCTGAAAGCTGCTTCCATTTGGGCCTTGAGGATGTTACACTTGAGGTGGTCGGGGAGCATCGCCGGGGAGGCGGGAGGGTGGAGAGACTTTTCCGACAGCTGCTTCTCCTCTCCCTGCCAGCGAAACACAGAGAAAAGTGAGGAGAGGTCTGGGAAACATCTCACTGAGTAAGAGGAACTGGAAAGCAGCAGCGTGTATGAAATGTGTCTGACCTTGTCCATGTTGACGTGCAGCGAAGGCCAGGGAGGAGAATCACTGTCCGACTCCAGTGCCTTGAGAAGAGATTGAGAGATGTCCAACTCATCTGCCGGGCAGGGAGGAACTCGACGTTCTAATACACACAAAGCCACATGTGCCATTATATAGATTATTAAACACTTTTGATCGTTTAATCTGAACAGACTCACTGGGTAACTATTGGGGGAGGTTTGATGTGGGAGGGATGGTGAAGCTGGTATCTAAATGGTATATTGTATTAATGCTTTACATTAATGTTTTAGAATAAAAGACAGAAATACAGAAAGAAAGAAAGATATGCAATTATGTTAAAGGTGCAGTTCATCCAAAACACAAGAAGTCTTGTAGTATCCACCACTGAGAACTCTGCTTCAACCCCACCACAATGGAGGTGAAACTCTGGATAACACACAGAGCTGCTTTTAACAGTGAGAATAAAACTGTTTCAAATGAAAACAACCAGTGAGGTCTGTGGATGATCCCACGTAACCAGGACATTATTTCTAGAACAACACATAACTGTTAAGGTTTTTAAAATGTTAATTTACAATATTTTAGCACCACAAAGTAAATCACCTGCACTGTATTGGAGTGACAGCAGAAGTCTTCATGTCAGATATTTCAAAATCTGACCAAATGTAGCTGCATGGTTAGATACCACTGAACTACACTATAAATAAGTGGGAAAATGTGTTTTTTTGTGATTTGGGTGAATTGGCCCTTTAACAAAATACAGGGTTCCTGGCCAACACACAGCCCTGATCATAAAAAGAGCATTCAGTCTAGAAATATCACAGATTTGCAGACACACACAACGTTTGGACTGTACTCACTGTTCTTGGTGTGTGTATGGCAGAGCGTGTCCTGGCTATGTGTGTGGCGGCGATGGTGGTGGTGGATCTTGCCAGAATACGAAGTCTCATTCTCCTCGATGCTGAACTGATGGTCTGAAGCGGGACCACTCAGAGGGAAACTGAAGATGACATGTGCAATCAAAACAGATAACCCCCCCCCCCCAACAACCACCACCACAAACAACAACAAAATGCCAGTTAAAACTGCTTCCTCCACTTTTTCTACCAGCTGTAATAAAACTCAAAAACAGAAGTTCATGATTTACTGTCTAATCATTTCAACTTCATGATTCCTATTCATCAAATAAAACCATCTCTCTATAGATGTGGGAAAAGACTGTATACCACTGTTACAAGTGTTACACCAAAGGACAGATCTTTGCATTTTTGCAATTATAAACATTCAGTTTATTTGAGAAGTAATATGTTAACATCCCTAAAGGCACAGTGTGAGTATCTGAGTAAACAGAACAGAGTAAAAGGTGCACTACAAAAACATTGGCCACATTTTCTGTAAACAATTGGTTGATTTCATAAATCCATAACCTGATAGAGCATCAATGTAAAGTTTATTTAAAAACCTCACAATGAAAGCAAAACCCCAGATATGCAGGACTCTAGTTCATGCTTCTTTCTCACACTCAGCTACATACTAAACATAAAGCAGCTTCATCCCTAAAAACCAGCATATGTGCAGGATTGGACCCCCTTTCACCTGATGAGAATTACCTCATTCAGCACTTGCATCGCTTTATTTCTACTCTAATTAAAGTGGATAATTTAACACAAGTCACAAGATTTCTAAGGCATGAAGAATAATGTCATCTTCCAGGCAGATTTGAGATCTTGCAGTAAACATATTATGGGATTAAAACACCAACCATGATTACATGTAAAGCAAATTGAGGCACAAAGCTATTAAATCTTAATTGTAGTTGGGTCCTAGTGGTGTCTTTTAGTCCACGTAAAAGATAAGGTCCTTTATCCTTTTTTAAGATATAACACATGAGGGAAGGTGACAAATGGATGATGGCGGAAGTAATGATGGTGATGGAGACAACGTCTTCCGTTGAGTCCATCGTCAGAGCTTCTCTCTCTGTGGCGCCAGTCTGTGTTAAGTGTCAGTTTTAAGGGTCTCGGTTTAAAACAGAGCCCGGGGTCAAACAGAGGTCAGAGTGCGGTCATGACCTTGTCCCTGTAAACCACGCTGATGGATCCTGGGAAGGTGCCACTGGTTCGCTCCGGTACAGGAGGATGACTGGACACGGGACTGGCAGCCTCGAGAGAAGGCCTGAACACACACACACACGCACACACACATACACAAGCATGGAGGCAGATGAGTTGGACAGACAGACAGGCAGGTACGGACAGACATATGAGCTTTATGAGTGACATGAAGTGTGATGAAAAACAGATAACGTTGAGCGCTGAACAGCGAGCGCGGGATGAGTGACTTTGTCTAAAAATAGAAACTTGCCCTCCAGTCAATTTCTGATCAAGGACCGCCTGAGACAGATGGTACACGCGTCACCCAGGAGCAATTTCACAATCGCAATCCTCAACACTGAGCATCTCTATGCCACGCTCTGCCGTTAGCTGTCTTACCTGTGCGGAGGCGCGCGTCCGGAGGGCTGCAGGTAAACTGGGGGTGTGAGAGCGGGATGTTGCGGGTGCCACGGCTCATGACCAATAGGAATGTTGTGCTGGTACTGGAGGGGAGGAGAGGATTGAAGAGATGCTGAAATTAAATGTTGTTGCAAGGGCGAAGCCAGATCAGTGGCTGCTGCGTGTGTGCGTGTGTGTGTGTGTGTATGAAAGTGGGTTATCTGAGGTCACTCACTGGATGTAGGCTGGGATCAGGGCTGGCGTGAGAGCTGGGAAAGAATGACAACAATCATTGATAACAGATTAACAAACAAACCGAATACACTCATCTTGTTTATTCTACATGGTGTGTGTTTTCAGCAAGAAAAATATCCTTATAAGTGGTGGAAAACTCTACAAACTTTCTTCTTTTTCCTTTTACAAAACACTATTTTAGTGTTAGTGTTAAGATTATCCAGGCCGTTATGTGGATTAAGGTCAAGGTTAGTGGATAAGGAGTGAATGTAATAAATGGAATGTCCTCCCAAGTACAATAATATGAATGTGCATGTTTTGTGTGTGTGTTTTAGGTATGTTTGTGGGTCTTTCTAATAGTCTGTTTTACCTGATATGTGGCGGCTTGGCTGGAGAAATGGCAACTAAGAGAGAGAAAAAGAGAGAGAGAGAGATGATGTTAGAGAAGAAGAGCAGAGAAAGAAAAAGCAGGACTCTGTGTCTTTATTGTTCTATACTTGTTCACAGGGTTTATCTAGCATGAGTCAGTTTTTTTTCCATCCCCAGACTCTTTAGATGATGCATAGATGTTATTACTCTGGCACTCAGCTATTACCAATATTTGAATCTTTATTCATTTTTATATTCCAGTGCTGAATGGCTGTTCCAGATCTAACAGATAAAACGCATTTGTATTAAATACAGTCTGCACTTTTATGTAGGATAGACGCCTGTGAGTCTGTGAAGCTGCTGTTGCTCACAGAGGGTGTGAATCAATCACTGCAGGTGCTTGTGACAAAGTAGAAAGGTGACACTTGAGTCTGGCTTAAAAACGTGACTCACTTTCTTTAAAAGGAACTCGTTAAATTACTGCTTACGCAATTTTTGAGAAAAACTGTTAGAGGGGCCTGCAGCTTTTCCTTTTCTCTGAAGAAATAACATGTTCAAAGCTAAGATATTTAAATGGTCTGATTTGATTAAAACAGCTATGCAACTGTACAGTATGTGACCTTTAACGATAATGCACTTACAGTAAAGGCGAACACAGGGGATGTTAGTCATCAGCGGTTTGTACAGTAGGTGCTGATAAGACTCACCTTTGCCCAGTGACTGTGTGCGGGAGGGGTAACGCTTGCTTGGTCTTCTCTCGAATGTGCTGGCTCGTCTCAGTCTGCCTCCATGAGTGGCCTGGTACTCTGTCTTACCACTGAGACAGACAGAAGAGGGGGAATATTATTATGATGTTCTACTTATTGCTATTACTACGACTTTAGGTAGATAATACAGAGACCAAATAGACTGCAGTCTAACCTTAGTGATAAAGTTTATACAAGGTGTTTTTGGGTGCTTTAATTCACTTAAAGGACCAGTGTGTAGGATTTAGTGATATCTAGAGGTAAGGTTGCAGATTGCAACCAACTGAATATCCCTCCTCTCAACCTCGCCCTTTCAAGCATGTAGGAGAACCTATAGTGGTCACAAAACTCACAAAAAACATGAAAGGCCCTCTCTAGAGCCAGTGTTTGGTTTGTCTGTTCTGGGCTACTGTAGAAACATGGCGGTGCAACATGGCGGCCTCTTGGAAGAGGACCTGCTCCCTATGTAGATATAAAGGGCTCATTCTAAGGTAATGAAAACACAATGATTCTTAGTTTCAGGTGATTATAAACTGATTAAAACATACTTGTGAATATTATATTGCATATCTGCCAATAGATCCTCCTAAATCTTATACACTGGTTCTTTAAAAGGATCTATTGTACCACTGTCAGGAAAAGTTTTACCACAGTTTGTTCTGCATCATTGTATGTGAGACGGGATCATTGTGACAAGTTTGGGAAGTAGTATAGGCAAATGAATTAGTGTATAAAATAATGGTCATTTAACACGAAACTCAGATTAGAGAAATGAACATGAAATAAGTTTTATAGCTTTTTGAATCTTATGTTTTTGTTCTGTACATTTTTATGACTAAATATTTTTTTAAAGTGGTTAACAATATAAAGTTAGGAGGACCCTGGTCAGTCAGGGATCTTTGTTGCATGTCATAAACATTTCTCTTCCCTTGTTTCCTGTCTGCCACTTCACTATCCACTGTCCAATAAAGGCAAAAATGTAAAAAAAACAAAAAACAAAACAAAACAAAAAAAAGATTAAAGGTTAGTTTGTTAGTTTGTCTTGAAACAGCAGTCAGATGCCTATTTGAATATCAAAACATACTGGCCATTAACAGATCCCTTCTTAAAGCAATTCAAAATACACAATCCTTGTTCTGTGTAAAAATACGTGCCAAACTTAAGCTGAAGCTAACATGAGGCTGAGCTCATTAAATTAAGTGGATATCTTCCAAAGTTAGTCTGTTTACTGCACAATTCCCTCTTTGTGTTACTATCTCTCCACTGCAGCTTATTACAGAAAAAGGGAAACTCAAAGAGGGAATTTTTCACTAAAATACTGTAAATTTCAAAGAGACCACTGCCTAATTTGGAATCACATTATGCAGGGAATGATTACAGAAAGTAAAACCTGTTTCAATGTTCATATGGACACCTGAATATTGTTATGAGACACTTATTAAAAATGTGAGCTTATCCTTTAAGGGTAAGTGACATGAGTATGGTTATTATATTCAGGACTTCCTGTTTTTACTGTAACTCATCTGTTGTTTATCTACTAACTCCAATGTAAAACAGACTTCATACTGCTCTGACAAATGACAGGAAGTGACCTTCAAGTGTGAGAATTTGCTTCGACCATCTCTGATAATAGTCAGAAGAAAACAAACAATATGAAGGGAATATCTCAGTCGCCATAGGAACAGATCCATGTAACCATAGATACACTGTAACCATAGATACAAAGGCTCTGTTTTATGTGACACACTATTCCCCATATGCTGGCACTAGTGCTGGCCACAACTAGATGAGTGAGCCAACTTGTATAATCCTTCTTCAGTACAGTTTCAGTCGTCAATAAGACACAGTGAGTGATGAACAGGTGTGTTGTCTCTGAGCTCTACCTGAATCTGAAGCGAGACCCGAGTCGCGTGAAGTCATTGCGGCTGGCCTTGCCCGTGGCCGGCTGACGTAGCCGGAAGAAGGCGTGGCTCTCCACCGCACACTTCCACAGGTGTTTACAGGTCTTAGAGCTGGCCAGCTGGAACACAAACGTATGCTCCTGCTCCCGGCCCTCCACAGTCAGAAAACAACCAAACACAATCAGTCACCTCGCAGCTGTGTGTCTGTGTTTGTTTGTTTGTGTGTAGACATGTGTGCGCGACAAAGATACAAACCTGATCGTCGTCCTCCACCACCACCAATGTGAGTCGACTCTTTTTAAAGTCCAGCCGAGTGATTTTGGGCCTGGATAACACACAGAGACACACAAATACACAAGAAAACCAAGAACTCTCTATTAGTACCTCAAGTTTGAGTGTTAATTTAAGGTTCCTGATACTCCAGATCAGTGTTGGCAACAATATTGACCAAATTGAGCAGGTCAGTTATCGGCCATGAATTACCAGTTCACAGTAAATATAGTTTTTTTTGAGTCATTGGAAATTTTTATGTTGTGCTATTAGTTACATTTATTCAGTCACAAATCATTTAGAACTGCCACAGTAATATCTGGCCTCATGTTAAACTATTCAAATTAGTTCTGCTCAGTGAGGTATACAGATTTAAAATTAGGGAAAAAGAGGATTGTTGGACTGCAGCTACTCAATTATATTTTCAATTATAGACTAACGGTTTAGCCTATAAAACATCAAAAAACAGTGAAAACCATTATAATTTCCTAAAGCATAATGTGATGTCATCAAATGTCCTGATTTGTCTGATAAAAACCCAAAAATATTCTATTTGCTGTAATGCAAGACATAGAAAAGCAGCAAATTCCATCAAATATTTGGCCTGTTTGTTTAAAAAAATAGTTGCTGATTAATCGGCTAATTAATTGACTGACTAATCGTTGCGGCTCTAAAGCGCTGTGATGAGATCAGTACTCACTATTGAGATATCAGTGGAGAAGAAGTCAGATCGGTGCATCTGTAGTTTAATAGGACGCAATGATTAGAGAAACGTTTGATGTACTTACCAGAAGAAGAGGCCGATTTTATTGGAGCCCTCAAATACTAAGATGCCAGTAGGAGTGAGACCTAGTGCGTATTCTCCTCCATCTCTGCCCTGAAGATACAACACACACTTTAAGTTCTCAAGAATACACATTTGCAATGTAGTGACACAAATCAAGTGATACTTTTTAAATGATAAAAAACACACACACACCTTAACAAAGTGCATATCTACTCCGTAAAGCTCCAGCCACTTGCATTTGTTGAGGAAGGAGATCTCTGCTTGAGACGGGCTCTTTCCC
Source organism: Thunnus thynnus (assembly GCF_963924715.1). Taxonomy (NCBI): domain Eukaryota; kingdom Metazoa; phylum Chordata; class Actinopteri; order Scombriformes; family Scombridae; genus Thunnus; species Thunnus thynnus. The sequence goes on along the minus strand of NC_089526.1, from coordinate 16,667,274 downwards.
CTGACGATACAAAATGAGACACCATGTTGAGTTTTCACAACAAAAACATCACTCCCTCCATCACCTCAGCTCTGACACTGTGTGGCAGCTTGATCTGAAAAAACAAAGCTACCAGTTACGCCTGCATGGCTTCTACTGGTAATTGGTGTTAGTTCTAAGGGAAATATTGAATGAGTAACTTTCTGGCTGCGTCCCTGACTCTTTCAAGGTGTTGTGTGTGTGTAAGAATGACTGTGTGAGATATGTGAACTCAGTGTGGGTTTGTCGGCTCTGTGAAGCACAGCATATGTGTATGTAATCTAATCCGAGATGGGAGCGATCAGACCCGCGGCTGGGTTAAATACTGCCCGGAATCAATCAAGACCCTCCAGGGATTAATCCCTTAATCCTTCACACACAGACCAGTGCGAGCGAGGCTGAGGAGGAGGAGGAGGAGGAGGAGAGAGTGGAGGGACAGTGAAATTTAGACGCCCTTGTCAGTGGAAATGCAGGCATTGAAAGCCAGCAGCGGAATGACTTTCATCCAATGAGGAGATAAACCTGCTCAGGTCAAATTGCTGGCAACTGGACGCCCTCCAATGAGCTGCTTTGACACAGCAAAAAGTATTCTGCATCCTGGATTTTAGTCCCATTTTGCGTGACCTGTAATGTCCAGAATAAAGCCCGACACTGACATTCACGATGGATCGATAACTTGACATCTCACCTGAGGTCCAACCACCTGCCAAAGATGTCCGCCTCCATGGCTTCACTCTGTTTAGGAGTGAAACGAAACTCCGACACCAGCTCAGGAGAGTGCTCCAAGGGGTCACAGTCTCCCAGCTCACCTGGATGATGATGCACACAGACACACATCAGTTCAGTACAGACGCACGAAAAACAAGAAATTCAGAAACACACACACAGTGTCAGGAGAGCAGCGCAAGAGGTGATGATACTACTGACATTTCCTCTTTAAAGCTGCAAATTTGTTCTCAAACAGCTGCAACACAGTATGAAAGCATGCAGTTGCACACTAGAAACTTGTTTAAGACAAGCAATTCACTGTGAATAGTGAATTAGTTTTTGTGTGATGATGCACTTGTAAACACAAATTGTTTTTAAAAAGTCTTTGCTGGTGCATTTGAGAGAGATTTAGAGAGATTTTACAGGCTGCTAAAGGGAAACATTTTCATGCAGAAAACCAGGAAACTCATACTGTATTTTCACAGTTTTACTTATTGTTTGATTTTCTGATGCCACAGATCATAAAGTCCTTGCTTTATGACAAGTTATCTCAAATCTTGGACGCACCAACAAGGAAGAGTTCTAAAAGCCGTTACTGCTCACAACTACATCATTATCCAGACGATAAAAAATCTTTCATGTTTTAAATCTGCAAGTTGATTTTCATATCACACTGAAATAAAAGGGAACAACCTCCTGAAAAGTAGAAAATGAGTCTAAATGCTCAGAATATGCTGTGAAAAACAGGTGGCAGTAATGTGAAATAAACGATTTGTACTTAATGGGCTAAAATATACAAAACTCCATGCGTGGAGTTGTACACATAAATTAATAAAATTTTCCAGGTGAGGTTGTGAAATCTACTTACTTTGTAAACAATATGCTGCCAGCTCTACCGAGACGTCATACGGACATTTCAATCTGAAGAGAGAAAAGGAGTGACACTGCTGTGGTGAGCTGTTTCCAGTCTGAGTGCTTCTCACACTCTCACAAAATCAAAAACACTGTCCTATTCATAGTGTGATGTGTACATGTTATCATGTGTTGGAGAGACATAAAAGTGTCTGAATACCCTAGACTCTGTGAGTGTGTGTGTGTGTGTGTCAAGGAGGAGAGGAGCAACCCTTTTCCTAAAATAAGCAGCCCTCTACTGTTCCTGATCTTGAGCTTTATAATAGAGCTGGACTCAGGGGATCCGTGGCCCAGATAGAGCCAGGAGAAGGGAGAGGAGTAACACACTGTATGTTTGTGTGTGTGTGTGTGTGTGCATACATGCTTATGTTTGTACATAAGAAGCAGACTTTACTGTACAGAAGTCCCAAAAACTCTCATCTAGGTGACCTGTGTGTGCGATCGTGCAGGTGAGCGTGTGTATCCCAGGTTGTGAGATGCACAAGTCCTCACAGATGAAGAGGAATTACCAGAAAGTGACTTAAGAGAACTTGTTTTTGTCCTCGTGAGGAGGGAAATTTATGTTAGGGTGAAGATTCTCTTCTGTTCCGGTTAAGGTGAGGTCAGATTCAGGCATGTAGATTCAAGGTTATGATCCAGGAATGAATATTCATTAAAGCATTAAAAGACATGTTGACATTGTTTTCAAGTCTGTGTTAAAACAATGCTTACGTGTCTATATGTATATTGAATCAGTTTTTGCTTACTGTAATCATTCCTCCAGTTCATACTGGCTATTTTGATCCCTTCCTAGGGCCATGTTTGGACCAACATTAGTCCTGTGAGTAAAAATACAACCCGCTCATTCATTTGAATGGGGGCAGTCTGTTGCTCTTGTTGCCCTTGTGTTATTTTCTACTATTCTAGTCTCTGCTATGCTTTGGGTTAGCTCAAGGTGCTTCGCTCAGCAGTTAAATTTCTGTGGTCCTCTGACTGGATGATTGAATGAACTTCTATGTGTATATAATGTATATGGAAGTGTTGTGATGCTTCCCCGCACACCTGTTTAAGGTCAGACAGACCTACATTTTGACACTGATAAATATTCCAGCAGTAAGCGAGACAGTGTGCAGGAGTTTTTCTCATTTTTTTTCAAGCTGCAACACAATTTGGCACCATCCAGCAAGATGCTCCATTGGTCAATACCACTGTTATCTACTGTTTACATCACCATCGTCGTGAGAAAAGATCAAATAGTTGCCACCGTGATAACTTCAAAGACTTGTAAAATTCTTACTCTAAGTCTTACAAACCACCGTGCAGCATTTTGGCGTCTGAATACTTTCTCCTCCTACATTCATCCCCTTTCTCACAGCTATCCATCCTCAACGTCCAATACTTCCCTCATATCTGTAAACTTTTACTCACATACATGGCATAGTACTTGTCTTATCTTGCTTTGAGTTTTCAGGAAAGCTCTTTGTTCAAGGCCTTAGCTTCCAACCTTTCTAGTATTGTTTCTTATGTAAATGATGTCTGATGTAATGACATGGACAGAGCCAGGCTAGCTGTTTCCCCCCTGGTTCCAGTCTTTGTGCTAAGCTAAGCTAACCAGCTGGTTGTAGCTTCATATTTACAGTACAGATACAAGAGTGGTATCCATCTTCTCATCTACTGTTTGGTTTATTTCCCAAAATGTCTATTCCTTTAAACATGAAAAAATATACAATATATACTGTATATTTACGTAATATATAAAATTGTGGTATGTGTGTTTATGACTTTGTATGTATATATTTATGTATGTATGTATGAATTGCTGTATGTCACTGCATTAACAATGACAACGACTTACTTGCCAGACAGAATGTCTTGTCGAAGCTGCAGCACAAACAGATACCTGTTGGGGAAAAAAACAACAGTGCAAGAGAATATAAATCAATTGATATGTCACCAGTGTTGCCTCATCTCTGTCACATAATTTGTTCTAACAAGTCTCTGTCCATTTGGCCTTGATTTGAATCTGCCCACAGCAGCAAAGTAATTAGCCCCTCATCCCCTTTAGACCTCATCACGAGGCTCTGGAGAAAACTCTGTGTGTGTGAGTGTGTGAGTGTGTGTGTATGTGTGTGAGAGAGATTTTTACCTTGTAAATTCCTCACGCAGGTTATTTGGCTCTGAGGAGTAAAATTTCACTCTGAAGAACAGTCTGAATGGCGGACCATCTAAATGAAATAAAGACAGAGGGCAAAGTGTGAGAAAAGACTGTGTGTGTGTGTGTGTGTGTGTGTGTAAGAAAGACAGAAAAGAGGAAGGGAAAAGGATGGAGAGAGATGAAGTAGTAATCTAGTGAAAATGAATTAAAGCAAATCTAATCTTTTTTTATCCATTTTATCTAATTCTTACACTCTATCACTCTATATCTTACACTCATCTACTATTCTGCTCATCCAGTCCATCAGTCAGCAGGCCACAAATCTTCATTCATGCATATTATTTCTTTCCTGTTTCACTTGAACATCAATCAGACTTTCTTTCAGGCTCCTGAACTACAACCAGTGAAGAAAAGACCAGCCAACAAGTAGAACAACATCCGCCTCTCCTCCACCCCTCTTGTACCATTCATCCCCCCTGTTACAAGCTGGAGAGCAAACAAGGGTACGGCTCATAACACACATGCTAATCGCCATGTAAACATTCGATAATGCGCCACCTGCTCTCCCACTTACCTGCTTCCACATGCACATGCAGCACACTGCACATTTCCTTCACACACACACACAAGTTTATGCCTTATTAGAAAAACACCCTGGCACGAACTTACCTTGGATCTGCTTCTTTATAAGCTTGGACATATCCAGCCAGTGCTGAGAGAAAAAAAAAGGTGAGAATGAGTCTCAGCTTGTGGTCTAAGGGCTTGTTTAAGAGTGTGTGTGTGTGTGCACTCACTGAGACTTGGTCTGCGTCCATGTATTGCAGTCCAAAGTAGTCTGTCTCAACCAGATCTATGTGATACATGATCTGGTCAAAAAGGTCCTGGCCTTTGGACTTGCTCTACAACAAAAGAACAAAAGGTAAATTATTTGTTCCAAAAGGAGCATTGTGTGTATGTTTATTTTTATCTCTCCTGTTGTAGTAACAGGATCTTCTCCGGATTAATTGAGTTTCACTGTTCAGGTGGTTACAGAATTTCTGGTGATTTAGGCATGAAATAGAAAACAGACCTAGTGTCCATATCAGGAGCGTAATGACTTGTAGTGGACATGAATGTGGCTGTTTGTCCATGTGTGTGTGTGTGCTGCATCTGGGTCAAAGAAGAGAAGGACAAGCCCCTGAGGGAAAGGCCCTTATTCAGGCCTTTATCATTAGCACACAAGTGTGTGATTGCGCTTGTGCCCCAAACTTTATCTGAACAGTTTACGAGCAGATGTGCCACATCGCCTCGTTTGAAGACCTGACCCGAATCTGCCCCGCATATAACACACAGCGGGTGTGTAGAAAGATGACAGCCTTGTACTTTGGATCCTGATAACCACCAGTCTAAACTTCCTGGTGAGTGTATGAATGTGTGAGGAAATCAGTGGTATTAAGGGATTGGGGACAGAAAAAAAAAAAAAAAAAAATCACCAGAACACTCTTGCTCATTCTGCAGTGTGTAGTTTAGAGAGGCTGATTGAAATCACAGCCCTCTATCACACGCAGAGGCAACACACAGTGAGGTGACTATTTTACTGTTCCTGTTGGTTGTATTCAGCCTGAAGTGACAGGCTAATGAGCTTTAGGCGACTTCAGTGCACCTGTGTCAGTGCCTGTGGGAAAAACAAGAGGACATGAGCAAACTTGTTCCAAAACACCCATGACTAAGCTGCCAGTATGACGAGCCATGTGTCATTTTGTGTTATTTGTTGGAACTGCGTTACCTCGGCAGAAGCTGTGGCTTGAGCGTTATTGCTGTAATCTCGCTGTAGGACAAGAGAAAGTCTCCCCGCTCTTATAACTCACTACACGCCGGCCGGGTGCTCGGAGGTGACGCATGCACGCAACAGCTTCAGTGACACTCACACACACACACACACAACCTTCAAAATGAAAACATCTTACAAGAAGGCACTTACGCATGCATGCCCACACACTCGCTCATCATCCATCCCACCTACCCTCCCTGCACACTCGTAGCACTCGTTTGTGACACAGAGTCCCCGCAGTGGTAAATCAGATCAGGGAGTCGGGGAATAGAGAGAGAAAGAGAGACATGGATGGAGCGAAGGAGGAAAAAGGAGATGAAGAAGAAGAAAAAGAGGGGGGGGTGAGGAGGCAGAGTGTGAAAGAGTAAAGATGATGAGCAAGAGAGCAAGCCACAGAGGGAGTGTAAAAGAAGATTAGGAGGGAAGATGGCACAAGGAAGAGAGCCAGGGGGACAGCAGAGGAAAATCAGATAGACTGAGGAAGAGTGAGAGAGGCAGAAAGTGAGAGGAAGATGCTGTTAAAGAGCACATAGGAGAGGGCAGCTTCAGGTCTATCATAGTTAGATTTCCCTGTAGTCAGAATGGGAGAAGTAATGTGATGAATTGGCTGATCATAACACCATCTGGAGCTGCACCTCTTGTACTGTACAGAGAAGAGACACACTCGCATACACACACAGATACTATGTAGGCCACTATAACACTACAGGCAGCGAAACTGAAACTTTTAGTAAGGTTAACTTGTGTGTGAGTGCCAAACTCCAAAAAGTCACATTTTAGCGCAAGGAGTTTTGTTAAGGTCGATTTGAGCTTGTGATGCAACTGGCTGAAACCGTTAAAAGTCAAGAACTTGGTGAAAAATGCCAAAAACAGTAGCCCAGAGCCCAAGAAGAGCTCTTCACATTGCTAATTGTGTCTGAAAAACAGTCCAACACTCAAAGGTTTTCAACTGACATCCATATAAAACAGAGAAAAGCAGCAAATCCTCACATCTGAGAGGCTTAAACCAGTGAAAGATAATCATTTCAGCTTGAGTAAATCAATAATTAAAATAGCTGCTGATTAATTTTTGGTCAGTCAACTAAATAATGAATGGAATAATTGATTTCAGCTCTACTTTGAACTGTGTATTTGCTACTGGAATGAGGAAATAAGAGGATGTAAACAAACAAAATATCTAACCAGAGCTGTGTTCAATTTATGAAGATAGTGGAAAACTTTTTTAAATGAGAAAATCTAATTTCAAATGTTCAGACAATCATGTGATGCACTTTGTCCTCACATTCTCAATTTAAAAAGGGTCTAAGACAGTGAATTGAGCCCTGCTTCTGTTGGCTAACTGGGATACACCTGTCACCTATTTTGCATGGGGACCCCTGGCATCCACACATGGTCTCCGCGGGGTCCCCGGGCCACACTTTGACACCACTGATCTAGGCTACCACCTAGTCCTGCTCCATGGGGTCGTAGCTACTCTGTTTACACACACTCGGCTGGCCAGTGTAAACACACAGAGCCGCAGTCAGCAAACCGGACAGGTTTCAGCTCACTCACAGGCAAATCCACATTGACATCCGAGCCGTCCAGCAGCAGGACCCGGCAGGTGATGGTGGTCCGCGCCGTCCCAGCAGCCGGGATGTGAACCGACGCTCCCGCGGCCACCACGGCGGGCGCGTGGACGACCTGCTGCTGATGAGCCAGGAGCAGGGGGTTCCCGGTCACCCCTCCCGCACCACCTCCACCTCCTCCTCCTCCTCCTCCTCCTCCTCCCCCCTTACCGTCCCGCTCGTCCCTCTCTCTCGCCTGGAAGCGGCTCCGTGAGCGGCGGCTGAACGTCCGGCGCAGAAAGCCCATCATCTTCCTGATCCACAGGGAGAGGAGGTCCGCCGCGCTGCGTGCGTTAAAACAGTCCCACAGACCAGTCGGTGCAGCCGGGGTCCTGCTTCTGCCGCCGCCTCCTCCTCCACCTCCTTCTCCTCCTCGTCCTCCCCGGGGCGAGGAGTCACTCAGCAGCCACGGAGGAGACTTCAGGGCTGCCGATCAGTCCAGTCGGCAGCAGCGGGGGGACTCCAGCCGCATACTAATGAAACTCACACACATCGACCACCGAGGCGCCAACCAGTTGATTTCCAATCATTTGGCGAGGTGTGAACGACAGGACTCTCTCACGGAAATACATGCAGCCCTCCTTCTCCTCCTCCTCCTCCTCCCCCTGTCCTGTCCTGTCCTCCTCTCCGGTGCACCTGCCTCCTGCTTTGCTCGCTGTTGCGCACCGACTCTATGTAAAATCCCGAAGAAATCCCGGCCGACGCTCCGCAGCGGGAACCCCTGAGTCACACGGTCCGGGGAGGGGAGGAGGAAAGTCTTGTCACCTCTGGACCGGACGGTGCTCGGTAAGCTCTTTATTCCCACCGGAGAGCCGAAACTAGTCTACCTCACAGGTAAAAGTCAACCAGCGAAACTGGACAAACAGCATGATCTGCGCCTGCGTAAAAACACAAGCGCAGAACAAACTTCTGTTCCTCCCGACTGGCCGACCCCATCAATGCCAGTAAAGTAGCGCCACCTGTCTGTCATGTGTCCACCTTAGGGAATAGAGTCCATAGCAGACCAGTAGCGGTTCCCAACGTAGGGTGCAGGGTGGCCCAGGGGTCGCTAAAGGGCTTCCAAGCGGTCTCCAGCTTTCAGTCTCTCCCGAATATTTTTCACATTTTATCAATTCAGTGAACTGATTGATTATATTTCTCAACATGAGGATATAAGAACCATCTCCACACACATACTGAATCCTTTACTGTTTATTTATGTTGGGATAAAAGTGATCAAATTAAACATATTGAGATGAAACATACTGGATTCAGCCCATGAATTGCCCCCATGTGTAAATTATTTTTATCACATGCAATTTTGATTTTTAAGTGTTGTAAATCAGAAAATATACAGCCCATTTCCAAACACAAACACACAAATGTCTCTTTAAATCTTAAGTTTCCAGCTCATCTTTACACACACACACACTTTGTCCTCTTGCGACATTAAATTCTTTCACATGCAGCCACTTTTCCTGTCAACCAATCCTGAAAAGGAGGATCTTGTGTCTTCCAGTTACTGAAAATAAGTTGCCATCCTATCATTATTGCCATCTGAGTCCATTATACATTATCAGATTTTAACTGTAGACTGAAAACATGACCTCAGTGGCAGCTACAAACCTGGTCCTCGCCTGCAGCATAAGCACACAAACCGACACGGATGTATGTGCACTTTACAGACCAAACTGCTCACAAATGTGGGGTTTTTGTGCATCAGTCTGGTTGTTTTCCGGATGTGGTTAATCTAATTTATTAGTGAAGTGATGAGATACTGGAGTCATTATTGCATTATAAAGACTCTACCAACTCCACACGCCTGCATTATACTGTACCATTATGAGTAAAGAGCCCCAGTAAAACTGACAATAAGGATTGCATAAATATCACAGCTAAACTATGAACTATAAATAACACCTTATAAGAATATCATCACCGTCATAAATCTGCAGATACTGCAGTCCTCAGCAATATTACAGGATCTTCCTTAAAGCCAATATTTTGTCATAACCAGGCAGTCGGGGCTGATTTGTGATGCTGAGATAGTTGCACTGACATGATGCCAGCTTTAGAGGCACTCAGCTGAAGGTTAAATGAGCAGACTACTCTTCACTCCAGTGAGCAGCTTCACTCTGCAAGGAAGCGTAGTGGAGAGGAGAGGCTTGCCTCACCTATAGGATACCATCATGGCTTTACAGTGTGCCAATATAAAGAGAGAAATCATCATTTAATGATCTAATCAACAGCATTCGGCATCAGAAGAAAGGAGAAAGCAGACACATGAGTAGAAATCAGTGTGTTTATTTAGTGTCTTAATAATTTAAGAGTGATGAAAAGTGGGTTGGGTGCTCCTCTGGCGGTCGGCGTGCGGTGCTGCACCACACTGACCTCAAACGGTATCTGCTGTCATGATCTAAAGCCCAGCCGTGCTCTTCGTCTTAGGACACAGAGATAAACTACAAATTATAACGATCCTGGTCTGCCTCCGCTGCCCTGTTCAATCCATCGACCGGAAGGCGTCAGTCTGAGGCACACGTAGCTTAATAAGTAGAGGCGTCACTCCTGAGTGGCCTCTTGGACAGAAATTAGCAGCTCACATTAGATTTGTATAAATATAAGGAGACTGCAGCCTGTACAAGCTTAATGCACTATCAGCAAAAACTAAGGCAGACTAGGTGTAAGATTCATATGCTCACATTAGATCTTGCCTACACAGATCACAGATGGCTGTGCTCTGACGCTAGTTATACTCTCATTATCCGGTCTGTGTACCAGTCCCATAGGCATGACAGAGGTTAATCTCTTCTAGCACTGTTGGTCCCTCTGTGGAAGTCACTTTCTATGAGATGAGACTGAAGCAGTTAAGTGCGTCTGCTCTGGTTCTGTTACTGATTTGGGCTACGGCGCTGTAGATCCCTCCTGTTTCTCTTTGTGGACTCGCAGAATGGCTTCACATACAAACTGGAACTGACACTGAAACACACAACATACAGAGTGATTATTAGTTATTGGAAAACAGATGTCTTTTTAAAGGGAAATGCAAGCTGTCAATAAATCTCTTTAAAAGAAGAAACCAGCAATGAACTAATTACACTATCATGTATTGTCTGTGTAGTCAAAGCCTGATAAAACTTATTCCTGTGACTCATTGGTATCCAAAACTATTAAAAATCCATCAATAAGCAACACCCGTAAACTTGGGTCACATGTTCCTGCACTACAACTGATTTTGAGTCGATCCATCGTTCACCATCGTGCTGCCGTAAATACTCACCAGCAGACAAAATGTGTATTAATCTGCGGCTAAAAATAGTCCCCAACAAATGCACATTGTAATCCTGTTTAAATAACATTTAATAAAAACTACAATGCCCAGGAAATTACTGGGGCTTTTTAAAATGAAACTATATATTTGTGACCCACTTTTAAAGAAGTTTTATGCCTTCAGTAAGAACAAAAGGGGCTGAGTGCCACAGACAGGCTGGCTGGAGAGTATTGAGAGACAGACATATCATGGGACTCGTTGACATTAAGAAAAAATACAGAATAGGGTGTGCCAGTGGACTAGGGATTAAGGCGCCGACCATGAACCGCAACATCCCTGGTTCATGTCCGGCTGGACGCATTTCATTCCCCATCTCTCTTTCCCCTCATTTCCTGTCATCCCTCCACTGTCCGCTGTTTATTAAAAGTATAAAATGCTTCCGAACATAATAACAAAAAAAAGGGAACATCCCATGCCATCTTTAGCATGAAAGGATGTCCTCTGACTGCGCATGTTTTCCATGACTGGGACACAAACATATGAGGGAAACCTGAGGAAGTGTTCCATCAGCATAAAAACATCAAAGAGAAGAAGCCCGAGGGACCAGATCTCCTTTCAAAATAGGGGTGACAGTGGTAGCAGCAGTGGCCTAGAAGCAGGCTTCTGATTGGAAGGCTGCCATACTCCCAGCACCACCTCCTCTCAAGGCAACGAGTAATACTTTCCTCTCCCTCGATAACTACCACTGAGGTGCCACAAAGCAAAGACTTTCAACCTCAGCCTGCCTGCTCATCAGCCATCAGTGTGACTCTGTGGCAAACAAACTATGAATAAATGAAGGAACCCACAGATGTCAAAAACAGTGACGTTAGTAATTCTGTTCACAGTGAGTCTCCTCTCCCTTCTGAAAAGTCCTGTGGATTTTTACATGATATTTTCAGGGAACTTTGTGTGATTCATTTTTCCAATCTTCAAGAAAGCAAATCACTTTCCTTCAATTCTATTAAACACATTTCTGGAAGTGCTAACTGATTACAGTGTGCCTAATAAAAGATTAAAAAACAAATTGGTGAATTTGTACATGCTTTTAAAAAGCTCTTACTGAATAATTGAACCAAGAGTAGGTATGAGTCGATGATATTAGACAAAAAAAAATGAAAACGTAAAAAAAAAAAAAAAAAAACAAGAAAAGAGATTAAAACAATCCTGCCCTGTTTCAAACCTTTAAGCTGAGGGAAACAGCTAAAATAAGGTGCAAAGTACACACATTTTAGTCAAAAGGTAGATGAAAAAAATCAGCTGCATCTTGTAATAATTAAAAGCTTGTCTTGTTCAAGATATTTAGAAAACATGGAGTGAAGCTACAACATCCCTCAAGCTACAGGTAACCACAGAAACAAGGAGATCAATCATTACGGTAAAAAGTATCATTTAACAAATACAAGCAGAGTTTTTTTAGTATAAAGCCTTGTTCTGTTTCTCTGTACCGTGGTCTGAACCATCATGGCTCGCTGATCTCTCAGTGTTTTGACAATGTCCAACGGGAACACCGGCCGACCCTGATCCAACAGAGTCAGAGCCGTTTCCATGGTGATCAGAACACCTGTCCGTCCAATCCCAGCGCTGAAAGAGTAATTCAAAACAAACAAAGCATTAAGTGTACAGTAGAAGGGAGTACAGTAGGTGCAAGCAGTGTTCAATTAGAGTGTGTGTGTGTGTGTGTGTGTTACCTGCAGTGTACCATTAGTGGCTCTTCACCTCTCCTTCTCTCCCTGACTGAGCTGATGAACAACAGGAAGTCTGAAGGGTCATCGGGTACACCGTGGTCCGGCCACGCAACATACTGCAGGTGTGTGACTGCACGTTCCTCACCCAGCTAAGCATGTACACACACACACACACACACACACACACACACACACACACAAAGGAAAATTAAAGTTGGATAACCTGTATTTAAAATGATAAACATGTAACATTTGGGAAATAAATCACCCACATGAGACGTACTGCGGGCTTACACACACTGACATTATTCAGTAAACAAAAACCGCAGAGGGTGTAGTGGAAAAACAGAGCAGGTGAGCAGGGCAAAACTGCACGTGACCCGTAGTTGACACTGAGATTAGCAAATACAGAGCAACACAGTGAGATGAAATCAGAAAAAAACAGGCGGAGTTGGAGAGAGAGAATAGAGGAAAAGACCAGAGCTGGAAAAAAAAAAAAAAAGAAGGCGGGGAAGAGAATGGCTGAGTTTAGAGTTATGGGCATGTGGCCTGTGACTCCATGCAGGGATTAACTCGCTCCGCCAGAGGAACAGATGGGCCCACACAGCAGTATTTGTGTATGCATGTGTGTGCGTTCATACTTCATGCCTCCTTGAGCATTATCTGTTTATTCACCTGCTTGCCATGGAAGTTAATGCGGAAAACAGCTCATTTGATCTGATTATCTACCATAGAAAGTGTTTTAGACTCCACCACATAAAGTTCTCTGTAACAAAACAAATCAACACCTGCGTACCACAACATTTGTCAATACACACAAATGCACTTGCTCACCTACGCGCACACACACACCTATCCACCCACACGGAAGCGACTGTATGTTAGTTAGTTTGCCAGGAAAGGCTATTTCCTGTGGCGAGCTCTGTTATGTGGCATATGGCACAGACATGGCACATGCCACTGTAAACATACAAACAAAAAAAGCTCTGTGTTGTGTCACTGTGGTCATGCTTTGCTCATGGTTCACGCGGTTATGAAAGCAGGTGTTACCTCTAACGCCCTGCTGTGAGGTTGCTACTGTACCTGCGTGTGAGTCAGAGTGAACTGCCGCGTCACATACGCCAGGTTACACTCCTCCGAGTGACACTTCACCCGCATGTGTCCGTAATCCTTCGCTTCCGGCGGATGCGGCCAGTACTGGTGGCACTTGGTCTGCAAAGTGTATGACATCACCAACAAATTATATTACTTCTGACATGAGTCATCAGTCAGGATACAATTTACTACTTCTGCTACATCGGCTGCGCTCTGCTCTCTTGAAATCAAACTCATATTCAACAGCGTGGTTTGTTCCACCCGGCAGCCTGAGGAACAAAGGCAATTCATCAGGAGCAGGATGTGAACTGATTGTCAATTTGTGTGTGTGTGTGTATGAGTGTGTGTGGTGTAGTGTGTGTGTATGTGAAGATGTGTGTGTGTGTGATCCTCAAGTAGAGAGAAAGCCAGGGCACTTGACGAATATCAGGAAAATTATCAATTAATGAGAGCATCTGGTTACCAAGCAACAGGCAAACTGAGACAGAGACAGCTTCATTCAATGAGACCTTGATTTCTCGCTGCCTCTGTCTGGATGTGTCTTCATCCTCAAATTATTTATCTTGTTAGCATCCAGCTCACACTTTACATTTAGCCATTCTCTACACTGTGAAACCCTGTAATTACTCACAACTGTGTCAATTGATTATTTTTGTCAGTAAACATCACCGCCAATCCTCTCTAATTACATTAATCACATATCAAATAAAACATGAAACAGCATGTAATTATCTGCTAGAAGTGCTGCTGCTGCAGTAATCACTGTGTTAATACATCGCTGATATTGAGCTGTGTGATTTCAAGTGTTTCCGCGGCTGTTTACTCATGTTCATTCCTGGATAAATGTGGATAAATGTTTACATTATGAACGTGTAGAAATATGTATACCCGTCCCCTCTCTGTCAGAGTTGTAAGCATGATGATCGTGTGTGACTGTTGCTCCCAAACAGTCTTCCAAAAGTGAGTGCAGGTCTGCGGCAACGGACCCTGAGCTGCAATGTAACGTAAACACAAACCAGACACTGGGGGCGCCACCTAAGAAACAGACAAACACACACACACACAAACACACACACAGAGGATGAGTTTACATTAAATGTCAGACAGGGACAAGACACACAGATCCATATCAAGGATGCGCACCGTGATGTGGCTGGCGTTGATGTAGTCCTCCTGGCCCTGGAGCACCACTCTGGTAGCATCATCTAGAAAGGAGAGTAGGACAGCAGCGTGTGAGGGTCATAACAGGGCTGTCGATGTACAGCAGGCTTAGCCCAATTAAATTTCACGAGGTGCCACAGCGGTGAGTACCAGATCAAGGTTAGACATGGTAGCACAGAGCTTGGGGGGGCGCTACAGGCAGTCAGAATAAGCAGCACTTACAAGGTAAAACATCCTTATATCGATTTAAGTCCATGTTCTCAGGGAGCCGAGCGCAGTTTAGCGTCAGGCCGGGCTTCCTCCTGTATAAATTCTAGAAATTACAAGCATACAAACACACACATGCGCATGAACACCCACGGCAACGTACACAAACAAAAACTACATTCCAGGCCAGTCACGGCATCCTTGTTTTAGATTGTCAGCAGTCCAAGTGAAGATTAGAGGCAACATCTGTCCCAAAAGCAGCATTTAAAAGACTCATTATGATGCCGCATTTAACTCAGTGGGACTAAATCCTGCTTTAAATAAAGACAAATTCGTGCATTTGGGTGTAATGCTGTATAAATACACTTTTAAATGCCCATCCACTGTTAAGCTTCCACCTGCATTCTTAAATACCTCAAAGTGGAAGCAGAGTGTGCCAGACTGTATTCCTCTCTCCAGCTGTCTCATTGATTCCTCAAGTGTCGTGACCCGCTCCGAATGGCCAGGTGACTGCGGCTTGTCTCCCTGTGATTGGCTGGTGAGCGTGAGGGCAGGAGGTAACTGCAGCAGGGGTGCCACCCGGCCAGGACCTGGAACACAAGGACGTTCAAGGATATGATGCATATTCACAGTGATATGCCACAGTACACATTTGGATCACATGCTGTTTCAGCGCTTTTATCTCTGTTACACACACACACACACACACACACAAACCTTTACGTTTGATGAGCAGCGCTAACTCTCTGGAGTGCGACTCCCTACTGGCTCGTATGAACATGACAACCTGGTCGTGAGTATGTTCAGAAATGTCTCGACCGTTGATGAGCACCACCAGGTCTCCCTCCAGGAGTTTCGGTTCACATCGACCTGCCTACAAACAATTCATCATTTCGTCATTTAAAGCCTCACTCATCAACCCATGAGTCAGTACCATACTTATATTTCATCATCAAAGTTATTTTGACTCAACATGGAGTCATAACACAAACACATGAGAGTTTGTTCTTACTGGAGAGTCAGGTTTAACATGGGATATGGCTAGAGGCATCTTCTGGTCCACCCCACCCTAGGAGGAGTTGAGAAATCACATAAATGGAGCAACAGTGGGGGAGTGACAAAACAAGCATATTGTGTGTAAATAAAAAAATGAATAAAACCTTTGTCTGTGTGGTATGTGTAAGAGACACAGAGAGAACGTAAAAGAGACTCACTTTAACATTGAAGCCAAACTTGCCCTCATGGTCTGGGGCAATGCGTATTAGCAGCAGGTCACCGTCGCCGGGGGCACCCTGCACACACGCAAGTACTCACAATGAAGGCACACAAACACATACTGTGCACGAAAGCACACCCACACACTAACACATTTAATTATGATAACTGACCTTGTTGTGGTAGAGTGAGTTGTTGTCACCGTCCTCCTCTCCTATACTGTCATCAGCTTGCAACAAAATCTCATCTGGCCCTCGGCTGTACGTGCCGGAGAGGCTGAAAGAGATGAATTAAATTTTTCATTTTTTTATTTTTCATCCTAACTGTAGGTCAAAAAGATGACTCGCACATCATGTGATCATAATATAATTCTGCCTCCTGTCATATCATAATTGTTTCTCCCCCTTTGGTTAACATGAATGCTCTGACAACACATGTTAGGGCTGAATGATTGGGAAAAATATTTCATTGTGATTTTTTTTTTTTCAACCAATATTGTGATTGTGATAAAAAAAGAAACCACAATAAGTTTGTACAAATAATCACAAATTTGTCAACCTTCAATTTTTCCACACATCAAAATATTATTCTTTCTCAAATAGACCATCTTTGGCCGAGTGAAACTAGTACAGAGAGCAGCATGCAAAATGCTTATTAACAAGACAACAGCCCAGAGTTTCTTTTAGTAGATTGGCCAACTCATGAAATTAACATAATAAGTTACGTCTCAGACAATTTGGTGACAACAGTTGACATATAAGTTTTTTTAACTTATATGTCTTACACCTTAAAATGTGGCTCTATCACTTCGAAAATTGCCCCAAATGTCAACATAAAAATAATCTAACACACATCATGTCAGCAAATCCCATTGAATTGAGAGAAAAGAGCCTAAGATGTAGAGATAGACACCATTTCTGTTCTAACTGATACTGACTGATGTGGCGAGGCGTCTCCCTCGCTGTCCTTGCTGCTGCTGACGGAGGCCCTGTATGTGTAGAAGACATCCTCCCCCTCTGACATGTCCTTCAGATCATTGCTCAGTTCCATGGAGGATGGGCGAGGTTTACGGATGCCGTGGCGAACTCGTGGACTTCGCCTGCCAGAGAGACAAAACAGCAGTCAGTTAGGTTCTGCTCAGGTGAGTTTAAGGTTTTGTGAAATGAGTGAACACAGTCCGAGATCAAGAAAGGTAGAGTGACGTTGGATTTATGTCTGAATGCAGCTGACGACAAAACATGTAGCAGCTCAGTACAGCTGGCGCGGATGCTGCGGGTCGTACCAGTTGGGGGTGGTTGGGGGGGATCTGGAGGGCAGACTCTTAGTCTCGAGATACTCTGATGAAATTGATCTCCGCAGGACTGGGTTCCACACCATCCCTCCCACTACACGCTGGCACACCGGACCACTGCAAATTATGAAGAAAAAACAAGATAAGTATGGAAAAGTTCAGTACTCATAACAAGAATGTATGAATATATATAAACAAGCACAGGCTCACCTTTCAGTTTTACTGTGTCCCAGGCCCAGGTGCTGCGTTATCAGCTTTCTGTAGGACTGAACTGTGCTGTTGTTGTGTCTAGGGCTCCGGCTGGAGCTGAAGAAGGAGTGATGATCCACACAGGACCTCCACAGGTTCTTGCAGGTCTTGGGGCAAGGTAGAAGGAGAGACACCACACAGTCCTGGGTCTCCCCCTGCAACAGAGCGAGTTTACATTCTTTGTACTGTTTTGTTTTGTAATGCTGATGTTCGTTGTAGCGCCAACATTCGAGGTTACATCATCGCTGTTGTGCAACTTAAGCTGCTCAGGATGCAGTTGTTGCCGGAAATACAATAAAACTGCCTGAGCTCACATTAATTACAAATGATTTATTGCTCGCCACACATAAAAAAAAACACAGAGAAAACCTGCAGAAAGTGTGGATACAAAACTTTAAATCAATACAATATTCACATCATGTTGAGATGTTTTTGTTGAAAAATATGTCATAAATTGTGCATAAATTCTTATGTCACACAAAGAAAATTAGACTTTTTATATTTTACCTATAATTATATCACAGCTGAACCAAAAGACTATCAGAAAAAGTTGAGCAAGTTGTGCAAACTTTCAATAACTTTAAGAGCCAAGAGTGTAGACCAATTAAACCAAAGATCTGTGCAGAGCCTCTTAAAACTATTAAGGACAAATAAAAAGGTAAAAAGGGACTCACATGTTTACGTTTCAGATGTATAAGGAAACGTTTCCTCTTAAATGAAATCTTGATGATGTTCCCCCTGCATGGGAAGAACATAATTGGTTGAAGACTTAGAAAATATAGAAACAAATGATCTAATTAGTGGGATCAACACTCACCAGGGGAAGAAACTGGAACAAATCATATTACAGAATATTGCAACACCACTTGATGCCAAACCCACCATCAGAGGGGCATTGTTGGTGTCCTGAGAAAGAAAGGCAGGAAATGACAAAAGGTGTCATACATGAAAGGAATAAAAAGGATACAGAGGAAGTTAAACTGGAGCAGGAAATTGTACATTTAATTGTAGCAACTACAATACCATGGCAGCATGTAGCTCCACTCCATACAACTCCAGCGTGCGCGCTGTGTTGAGGAAACAAAGCTCTGCCTCACTCTGCTTCAGGCCCCTGGGAACACACACACGCACAGCCGCAGAGAGTCATGTACAAAAACAAGAACCAACTGCAGAAGTGTTTTTGAATGGCAAATAGGTAGGATGATCTGCGTTACTTGTGCTGTGGATGCAAATCCTCCACTTTAGACAGGAAATCTTCATCCTGTTCAGGGATGAAGTGGCACTTCGACAGGTAACCAGGGAGTCGGGACGGACAGTGATCCCCCAGCTCCGCTACAGGCGATAGAAAGAGACACTGAGTATCACACATGCACATATACTGATACCTGGGGGTTCTGTAATGGAGCTGCTGCTTATTGAGAGCATCCTCAACAGGAATAATTACACACACAAGTTATTATTAAGTCATTAATCATTTGTTTCTCTAGGAAGAGATGAGAAGCTGACTTACACTGCACAGCATACGAGGCCAGCACTACAGCTGCACTCAGCGGGCACTGCAGCCTGCAATTATACTCCATAATTACACACTGTAACAGATATACACAAACTGTGCACAAGTAGATGGGTGGTTGTGTTTGGGCTAGCGTGTGTGTGTGTTTGTGTATGAACTAACCGTCCATCTCTAATGTCACTCCTGATCTGGAGGAAGTACAGGTGCCTGCAGGGACGAGACAAAAGGAACTTTACCACCCCACGCATGTACTGTCTATGTACTGCAGAAATCTCTCTCTTTGTTAAGTGGTTTAACAAATTGGTATTTTCTCACGCTCATGCACAGTATCACAAAAGAAGAATTTCTTTTCTTTTTTGGCCTGAGTGAGCCAAACATTAAATAAATGTAAAAATGTCTTAAAATTCAATAGGTAAAAACTTCATTTTTATTCATAACAGCTGCATAAATGACTTTCTGTGACATGTAGTTTCTCCATATTAATAACTACTTACATATGACCTCTACAAAAACACAAAGAGGAAAAACACGTATACTCACCTTGTCTGCTCATGCTGCAGAGAGTTGGGATCAGACATGAAGAACCGCACTCTGAAGTTCAGATAAAAGGGAGATGCAAGACCTGCAGGGAAATTTCATCATGTCACAAATGGCACATACTTTATGGTTGAAAGTAAACCTCAAACTATCAAAACATATTTTAAACAAAAGATTAAAACATGTATTTGACAAGTGAAGTCAAGGTAAAGACAACAAATTCCCTGGAGCCAGAGCAGATCACATACCTTTTATCTGCTTCTTCAAAGGTTTCTCCGGCTCCAACCATCTCTGAGAGAAAGAGATGCATATTATTGTATATTTATTGCTAATCATGTCTACTGCTTTGGCAATATAGGCTTCTAATCTGTCATGCCAATAAAGCTTATTTGAATTTGAAAATTATTAAGTATAATGGGTACCTGGGGCTTAAAAAAAAAAGCATTTATGTAAGCATAGCCTGTGGTTATCATCTTCTAAATAGCAATCAGCGAGTGCAATATATTACAATCTCAGCCCAAATGTGCAGCAGATGAACAGTGAGCTCACAGGAGAGTGTGTGTTGGCTGTGACTGAGGCAATGGCTGTGCTGGATTCTCTGATCTGCAGACTGAAGAGCTGCCTCTCTTGCAGGCCCAGGTGGTCACATACTAGGTCCAACAGAACCACACCTTCATCCTGCTTCTGAAAGATGGAAACAACAAACAACATTATTCCCGAAGCCAAGACTTTGAGTGACATTTAAGGATGGCTTATTCGTATGTGTACAGTAAATATTCTGTGAAGATATACTGTAGAAAGGGATACTTCAATATACTTCATATATTAATGGTTTTAAATCAGACAAAACCAATTAATAAAGCATTTATCCAGGTAAAAATCTGATTTATAAAAAGACCATCTGCAGTGCAAAACTCTGTTGTTTAAATATTTATTGTTTTATTAATCACTCCATGGGATACCCTGCAGCTCTTTTATATTCTCTCCCCTTTTCACTTTCTGTTACCGGAAGCAAATTGTGAGCTCTTCTAATCACGAAAGGACCCTGTTTACTGTAAATTCTGATGAACAGTGCAATCTTGCATCAGGAAACATACCGATTTTTGCTGCGTGGGGACATAAAACACAGCGAAAACCTAACTAAACTGGGCTTGCTTGCTTATCTTTCTCTGTAAAAAACAAAAACCTCATCAATAATCAAGAAACACAAGAGCCTTATAACGAGGGTAATGGGGAGTTTAACATTGGAATCCTGCACATTACAATCACAGCACTCTCCCTGCTCTCCCACAGTTCACATAAAGATGCTGCACAGCTGCCGTCCTAGAAACCAATATTGTGATTGCCTTACTGAATGTGTGTACGCATGTGAGCGCACGTGAATACGGCTGTCAGGCTGCTATACGACATGATATGCTGATGATGTAAAAAGGTTCCCAAGTGTGACAAGCACTGTAAAGCTGCAGTAGGTGAGCTTGTCCTTCAAAACAAGGTCGCCGTGTTGAACAAGAGATGTGGATCGATGGGAAATGGGGAAGAATAGTTTGTCACCATATCATTCACTGACAGTACAATCATTAGCAGAGCACAGAGACAGATAGGAGCAACATATGATCTCCTCAATAACAGACAGGAAACTCTGTGTGTGCGTGTGTGTGTTACGCACGTCGACTCTGAAGGTCTCGATAGTGCCGTCCAGCAGCTGAACTAGGCAGAGCAGGTCCGGTTTTGGCATGTCTGTTACCACGGTAACTCTGCCTCCCTCTCAAGACAAACACCCTGCCCGTGGCTCGTCACCGAGAGGGGACCTGGAAACGCACACAACCACAAAAACAGTGTCAGATGTTTCCAGCCTGTTGTCTTCCAATGAAAGCACCTCCCTCAGGATGACATTGTGTGGTGAGTAATGTATGTGCTGGATGGAGCATCGGGCTGCAGTGAGTAATGCACCATGAATGCGAAGGAGTGACTGTGTGTATTTGTGTAATCCCTTATTATTTGGCCCGGGTCTGAACATGTCTCTTCCCTTTCCCTGCTGCTCTCCCTCTGCGTCTCTCCGCCTTTTCGCAGGCAGCTGAATGATAAGAATGTTAAACATTTTGAGAGCTGAGCACGCCCATCTACAGTGCTACAACAGACCGGTGTTACACCGTATTTGGTGACCCATCTGATTCTGTGACCTACAGTGTTGGAGGAAGTACTCAGATAAGTAAAGGCATCTGATAAATTAAATACATTTAACAAAATACATCATTAATATTGATGAGTCAGTGCATAAGCAGCATTTTGAGATATCAGTCACAGTCTGATTTTCTGCAAAAGTAGTACTTTTACTTCAATACTTTAAGTAAATTTCGCTTTAAATGCAGGATTTTTACTTGTAATGAAATATTTCTACATTGTCAGGCTACTTCTACTTCAGTAAACGATCTGAGTACTTCTTCCAACACTGCAAGTCACAGAATCTGACGGGTCACCAAATACAGTGTAACACCGGCTGCTGGAACCACAGCTGTACACAAACACACACACACACACACACACGCACACACACACACACACACTAATGCATGCATGCACTTAAAGCCAATAACTTTGCATGCAGGTGTATGTACGTACATGAGACCTGCCTTGGTTTCCAGGTGAACGGTTAATAGATCCAGGCTGGTCTGTGACACACTGTTTCTGAAAGGACACACAGTGTTTGAGTTAATGTTTGAACACAGTGACACACTCTGAATATATTAAAAACAGAGCTGTTCCCAGTTTGATGACTTGTTTTCCATAATAGCCTCCTCACAGGCAGGCCTCTAATGAATTTACAAGTAAATGCAACATCTTAAAAGTGGATTAAGTATCATGTAGACTATGACTTCACTGGGTGTTTTGCATTTTTGCATCTACTTCTGATATGTTGAGGTTTGTACCCACGACAGTTTCTTACACACGCGGCCATTAAAGCTTTAGTTCTCTGAGTTTGTAATGCTTTTAACACCTACTAATCCCCTTTCTGCTACAACCTAACCTGTACAACACCCAATATAGATGTTAAAGGTCAAATCTGCAGCCTCGTCTCTACAGCCCCACCAAACGTGCACATAAGGCCTATCTCAAAGTAAAAGGCCCATATATTTCTCTGTTTTCCGACTGTCCCAGCCTGTCGATAAGCTCTGCTGTGTCCCTGCTGTACTTTGAACCACAGCGCGAACAAGGAACCTGTTGACAACCTGGACTTTTTTTGCAGCTACACCCAAAAGGAGGAACACACACAGCACTCTGGCAAACTTTCCTTCAAGCGGTGCTCGTAACTACAACTTGCACAAGTGAATGTTTTTCTTTTTTTTCTTTTTTTTTGGGAAAGAGAAAGAAAAGTCACTTGTACCTCAGTCGTCCCGTTTCAGAGACGGATCATATTCCTCAGACTGGCCCGCTGTGAAGAGCTCGGGACGGGGCGCGTCGGAAGAGCCAGGTAGAGTTAGGTAAATATCCGGGACAACTTTCTCATCCCTGCCTGTGCTGATTCCGCGCGGCCCCGCCCCTTCGTCGCGCGCGCGCTCCCGAGAATTTGGCTGGGAATCCGCGTTCCCGGGGGCGCGCGCGCAAAGTATTAGGAAGTACGGGATCCGTGATAGTTACAGTTTCAACCAAACAGTAACAACACAGGATACGGACATTTTATTATAAGTATTATATAATGAGTGGAAGTGAAAGGAAATTTAAATCATGTACCAGGATTGCAGGATTGATTAACTGCCTACCAAATTTTCTTTTATATGTATCAGATTCTTAATTATATATTAAAGAAGATCAACGGATTAATAGAAAATGTGAGGGTTTGTTTGTAGAGGTAATTGACTTTTTCTTTGACTTTTTCTCTATTTTGTTATTTTTTTCTCTTCTTTTGTAGTATGGTGTAGTATCCTTTTGGGGCTATTACATACTGACTTCTTTTTGTATGGCATCAGAGAGTCTTCTGGTCTTGCCTGGGATCTGTTTTTGTTGCAGAGCATTGACTGGGCATGTTTGTTGTAATTATTTGTGGTGTTGTAGATGTTGATGTCTGGGTTGGTGGGATTGGGGTGTTGGCAGAGGTGTTATTGTCAATATATTTTATGTTTTGTCTTATATGTGTGGTGTTAGTGGGTTCACTGTGGGAATAATAAAATATACTATGAACAAACTGAAACATAACTATGATAATGAAGGTTATTATTTACCTATTAGCAGCAGATGTGGTAGTAGTAGTATATGTAGGAGATATTTATAATTTATTAAAAATGTATTTATTATTTATTTATTCTGGATGTAGTATTTACCTTATTTAGATTATTAGTAATTTATTTAGCTATCATATCAAATTTACAGTTGTTTTATTTTATGTCATTTTGTTTTGCTTTATGAGAACTGAGGAACACTAAATGTGCCTCAGGTGATATGTAGGCAGGTATAGGACCAGCATGCATCTGAGCGGGTCTATGATTTATTTTTTATTTTTTATTTTTAACCAGAGCAAGAGAGACAACAGGCACTTTGCTTTCCTTATATCTTTTGTTTGCTGCTTCAATTGATAAATACACCTCAAGAAAACGCAAAGACTTTGTTTGGACTATCAACTTCTTTTGTCTGCATATATCACATCCTCATCCTGGTGCATCAGTGGCCTTTTGAGTTCAAGTTTGATTCAGATTATGGACAAATAGCCGCTACAGTATTTTATCATACACAATGGTGGTAGCAGTGTCATAGCTTGGTATAGAAAAGCACCAGTTGCCATTTATTTATTCATTCAGAATCTAATTTCAATTTTAGTTACTCTTAAGTCTCTGAAGTAATAAACAGTGGTAATACATAGAGAGGAGCTTGACATACATTTTACACTATATTAACAGAGCAAATATAAAGCAGATAAATGTGGTAGAAATATTATGCTGAGACATGAACAGTAATTCAAGTATCCTTAAAGGCAAGTATTAAAAGAAGCTTTGACCCTGTCTTTGTCACCAATGTGCTGTTTTTGCCTGTTTTTTATTAAAGTACAATTTGTCACAGTCAGAAAAAAATAAGACAGCTGCTCTACAATTTAACTTCCTCTGGTTTGCTGTCACCATCTACAGGACAGATGAAGTACTACTGCTGTCAGTGTGAGATCAATCCACACATACTGTATGTAGGCTACTGTATAAAAATATCACATACAATATCTATCTATCTATCTATTTATCTATGTATCAATCTATCTATAATAAAATGAGCATTACACAACACTAATAAGAGACCAGACAGTGCCCTTTTGCTACATGTGCTGTAGGACTGAGGTCTATTTTTGTTGCTCATAAGAGGTCTGATCAAAATTGCTTTGACCCAAGATGACCCCAGATCTCTGACTGTAAGGAGACAAGCATGAGTAAAAATACAAAAAGAAAAAAAAAAACATGACATGGCTCCAGTTCAGAGACATCACTGATTTAAAAGCTGACTGTGGTTAAAAGGGTGAAAATGAGATAATTGAGGAAAGAGACGTAGGCGATAGAGGATGAAGGGCGGTGATAATAGAGCTATTTGAGATTGAGGTCAGAGGTTGCCAGGAGCTTTAAGTGTTCTGATGACGTCCAACAGGAGATTAGTTTGAATTTTGTTCCAACTCATTTCATCCTGTTGTGTCCTGAAGCAAAGAACCGATCCTGTCCAGTGGAGTCGGCTATTCTGCTGTCCTTTGGGGTGGCTTTCCTCTCTTATATGTTTCTAACATAAAGCGCTGAGATGTATGTGTGAGTTGTGTTCAGTGTCACTTTTTGCAAAAACCAGTCTCAGCCAGTCCCCATGCCATCAGAGTGGCACGACGACGAGAGGTTTAAGACTGAGGGTGGTCGGTCAGACTAGCAGAGACCGGTTCACTTTAGGGTATCGGGGGTGGGGGAGGTTTTTTTTTCTTCCTTGCTCTCCACTGTAACAGAGAGGAACCTCCCCCTGTTGCTGACCGAGGATCAACTTTCTGCAACAGTAACGAAGATACCCTGTACCAACTCTGTCCTTAACCCAACGGCTCCAAATTTAGACGCCAGAGACACAGGGGCAAACTTGACATTATTTCAGTATCACTGACACGACACGTCCCATGTATCTGATTCACACCCTCTTATTCTGATTGCATACTGTACTCCTCTGACACGCTTTTCTTGCCATTTCCACTTTCAGATAATACTTCCTGTTAAACAATTGGGGTTATTTTATATTGTGACGTCTCTCCTTTTATCTCCTGTATGTGTGCATTTTCCTACAGCCTTAGTATTCTCGCTGTACTTACAGTTGTATGTTTTTAAATCCAATACCACAGCAGGTTGTATTTCTCCTGACAAAATCTGTCTTCCTCTCTTTTCTCGCTCTAAAAATGTTGTTTACTACTAACTGTGCCAGACTCAAAGTTCCCCCTTGCTATTTTCACTTTCATTATATAATCAGATGTTGGTATAATATATTTGTGATTATGTAATTCAGCCCCCAACAGTAAGACTTAGACTTGAGAATTGTCAGAGTGTGTCTGGAGTGCACAAACTGCTGTGATATAAAAGAAGCAGCCACTATGACTGCATGTGAAATGCTGGTTCAGTGGTTTTCATCATCTGTAAGTAACACAATGACAGAATGTATGAATGACTGTTTTAGTCATGAGTTTCATACACTGTCTTTCACCCTGCGGGACAAAATCTTATCAAATAGGGGTCCGTAGACTAATTTGTGTCAGTTTAGAGGTCCTTGACGTGAAAAAGTTTGAGAACCACTGCTAATGGGGGGTTGGTCATATATCACAACCATAAAACTGGGTCTGGGATGGTGTGGACAGGCCCTGCAGTTTATCTGATGTGCAGCTGCCACATGAGACATGAAGACAGATACAGAGATGTCATGCACTGTCATGCATTTACTCACACAGTAAAGTCAGCAAAGTCACAACCCATGAACTCTCCTTAGGTTCAAAAGGAAACTGTACTGCAAAACTCCATGTCATTAACATTATAGTGACCTTACATCCGATATGCTGGGTTTGAGTGTCAATTAAATGCCACAAAAAGTGACATAAGTATTGTCTTCTTGGCATTACAACCTTTGCTCCAACCACGAGTCAACTGAAACATTATCATGTTTTTTTTCCTCCTGTAACAGTAGCTACAAATTGCTTAACACAGACTCTGGTCTCGTCTTGTCACACACACACACACCCACACATATATATACATTCAGTATTGCCACCCACTGCCAGACTTACTGGTGGTATGCAGTCCTCCCTCTAACCACCTGTGATTGGAATGTGTGAGGAGGAACCCCTGCCTGTAATACATTGGTCTACAGAAGAAACAGAAATAAAGAAAATAATAAGAATTTGTTTCCTTTGATAAGATTGTCAATTAGGTTTCCTCAACGACCGCGTGACCATAGGGCACTATAAACTCGTGGGCACCCGGTTCCGCTTTACTCAAGGGGCCATGAGATCAGTATGCTGCCTTCACAACCTATCAGGACATGCTAACATTAGCTGAAGTATTTCACTGACCCATTTGCTGTGCGTTTACCTAATCTTCACAGCATTCACAGTACATGTGCCACCTGCTCATATAGTACCAGTCAAAAGTTTTGACACACTTTCTAATTCAAGGAAATAGGGCAGTGTGTCCAAACTTTTGCCTGGTACTGTATATAAATGTCTTGCCTTACCTCGACTGTGGCAGACAATCAGAAGCTACAACGATTAATCGAGTAATTGATGAGTCACCAACTATTAAATTAATCGCCAAGTCTTTTGATAATTGGTTAATCATTTTGAGTCATTCATTTATGAAGAAAATGTCCAAAGTTTCTGGTTCCAGCTTCTCAAATATGAATATTTTCTGGTTTCCTTAGTCATATGTGATAATAAACTAAATATCTTTGTGTTGTGAACTGTTGATCAGGACAAAATAAGACATTTGAGGAAGTCAGTTTGGGTTTTGGGAAACAGTTATCTACATTTTTCAACATTTTCTGACTAGTTATGGACCAAACAACTAATTGATTGATCTAGAAATGAATCAATAATGAAAGTAGGCTAATCATTTGTTGCAGCCCTATTCAAACCCATTCATTTTAGTTGATTCTGTAATTAAAACGTGACTTTTGCTTTCTGTAAGACTGACTCGCCACTGACCAAGAAGCAGACACGGATCAATTAGTTGTAATCCAGAAGGGAGTTGTAACTCAAAGTCGTCATTGCGAAATCTCCGAGGGTACCTAAACGCATCATCGCTGGTACTTTGCGTCCACTATAATACGTCAACGGTCTTCTAGCGGAGAGGAGTTCGGGACAAGTGGGGCTGTTCTGCTGCTGGATAGTTTAGTTAGTGACTGTCCTCATTGTTAACTTTCCTTCTTTAGTTTCCAACAAAAAACAGTTTGTTAAATCTCCTCAAGATGACTGTGAGTCACGACCGGCCGATGACTTATGCCAAAATGAGAGGGCTTGTTACATTTTTCTCAGGTAAGGAATTTATGGTTTAATAACGGTTAGGTAAAGTGTGACCGTTAACCGTTAACTGACGAATCATAGTCATAGATGGATACCACTGGTATAAATATATAATTATTACAGTTTGTGGTTAGTTAACGTAGAAAAATGCCGCTAGAGACAAAACCGCAATACATGAGGACGAGGTGACTAAATCTCATATATAAGAATGTTATATTAAAGTGATTTATCAAGTCTTTCTCTCTTTAAAACGTTTTAAAAATGGGGTTTATGTTTCTTATGATAGTTTCACTATTAGTGTTTTCCTTGTAAAGCACTTTCTCTGGTTTTGATAACTGCTAATGTTATATTAGTAAACTTTATTATTGTTGTTGTTATCATTACTACTATTTCACTTGGCCTCAAGTATGTCAAAGTCATGGCGACCACTTAACACTTGCTTATTGAATAAATTCAGCTGTTGAACACTTATGTAAGGAACAAACCCCCTCCCTGTCTTACAGCTCTGCTCAAGGGGAAGAAAGCTGGCTTCAGCGACTTCTTACACAAAGTGGTTTCCAGTCAGAAACTCTGCCAGCAGTAAGTCACAACATTTAAAAAAAAAAATAATGTTAACAGGTTTTTACTTTTGTGCTGAATCTCACCTAAACCTCTCAAACCAATATGTGCTGTCGTTGACCTCATGATTGAAGCCTGGACACCCAGAAGATCCTGCGGCCACAGAGCAGACTGAGAAGACAGAAGGAGGACAAAGGCACTGTGGTGAGTTAAGAGGGAAAACTGTTTTTTAAAAGACTGTGCTGAGCGTTGACAGGAGATGAAACTAAATCTGACCTCCTGACCACCCTGCCTCTCTGTGTCTTTTCTCTGCTCAGAGCTCAGTGAACCCTAAAACCTCTCAGTAAGTACTTTTTGTCCTGAGGTCCAGATATGTTTCATGGCACAAAAAAGCATTTTGATTCTCAATACAGAGCAATTCTTTTTTTGCTGTAACCTAACACCTCACCAAACTAAATAAAGTTAGAAAGTTGTTGCTACAGAATTTAGGAATTGTAAGTAATTTATTATTGATTTATAGATTAGTAAAAAGCAGTCCTTATTAGAACATAAAAGATAATGTGAATGCTTTTTGTAATTTGCAGTTACTAAAGAATTCATAAATAATTTTACTAGATATTTTGAAGCCTTTTTTCAAAGGTCAAGGTATTAACCAATCAATGTAAGCTTAACACAAAAGATGATTTAACAGACTATGACACAAAATTTATACATAAATACATGTCCATACATGCATGCAGTGAGACAACACTTACATTACCAAGAATAAAGTAAATGTTGTCTAATTAATCAGATCTCTGATTAATGATTAATTACAGCATGTTGCCTGTATATCACAACACATATCTGACAGTTTTCAATTGTTGTGTTAATCAGGATGAAACCGTCTGATTTTGACTACCTCAAAGTTATTGGCAAAGGAAGCTTTGGAAAGGTAGGAATTTTCTATCCTTTTAAGTTTTTATGTTTGGTCTTTGGAGTTTTTTTGTGACATTAAATGTCAAAACTTTTACAGGTGCTGCTGGCAAGACATAGAAAACACGGGGGGTACTATGCTATGAAAGTTTTGCAGAAACAGATGATTGTCAAGAGGAAAGAGGTAATCTATCTATCTATCTATCTATCTATCTATCTGTCTTTCTATCTATCTATCTATCTGTCTGTCTATCCATCCATCCACTGTATCATATCTGTCTCTGTAGCAGAGGCATGTGATGGTTGAGAGGAATGTGCTGCTGAAAGGACTGCAACATCCATTCCTGGTGGGACTCCACTTCTCTTTCCAGACAGCAAACACGCTCTACTTCGTCCTGGACTATGTTAATGGAGGGGAGGTATATATGTATACGTATATATAATATATATGAAATACTTGTCTCTGTCAGTCTTTTAGGAAATAATGGAAAAGTTCAACGCAGTATGTAATTTTTCATGTCAGATTTAGAATCAAGTTTACAAAACTCCAGCATAAAACCAAAAGAATTACCAATATTCCCATGATTATGTGGTTATTCGTGGTTATTCCCATGGTTGAAAATGCTACAAGCTCTCCACAGTGCTGCTGATGTGTTGAATGTAGTTGTCATTCTATTTTGTACATGCTTACGCTCTGTAAAGGGCTTTGCTATTAGTATATCCATCTGAGGCTCTGCCTTGGGACCCTGAGACAGATCTTTGCTCTCACCGCCCAATCAGGAGGTAGTATCCACTCACGATAAAGCACCAGCACACCTACTGTTCATCTCCTTTCTATTTCGTACATGCTCCACCCTCTAACGGGCTTTGCTATTGGTTTTCCCCTAAGAGACTTCACCTCTGCACCTGAGAAAAGATCTTTTCACTCACTGCCCAATCAGGAAGCAGCAACTGTGCAGCATCCTACCACTATAAGCGTCTATGCTGCTCATCTCCCTTTTTCACTCAGCCACCTTCAGAAATCGAGTAGAAGTTCACCCTCTGGTGTCGCAGAAGAGGATGATGGCTACTAGCAAGTCCTGCACCTCTTGTGCCGATGCCACTGGTAGACTCCCACAGGTCTTGCTTCTGCTGCCTCGGTTGGCAGCACCAGGCTGAGGCTGAGTCCTGCCCCGCCTGCCTTGCAATCCCCTGGGAGTAGTGGGAGTTTGTGTGCTCCCTCCACGCCAACTTGGCACTGGCGGAGGCAGGTACGGTGGCTCGGTCCAAACCATGGGACGAGTATAAAGGCGAGGACGACTGTTGCATCTATGAAGAAGAAGATCCGGCATCCCTCTTCTGCGATGACGACCCACTGGCAGCCCACTGCTGCCCAAGCTTATTCGCCTTGGCTGCCAAGAGGATGGTGACCCTGCCGCCGCTGCCGCCGCCGCCCTCCATGACTTGAAGTGACAATTTCACTGCCAGCCTCCTTGAACAGCCATGTGGGAGGCCTTGCTCCTGCGTGTCCTGTCCCAAGATAACGCCTATTTGCCATTACGCACAGCGTGAGTGGGTCTCCCTGCTATCTACCAAGCCCTCAGCTGTGGACTATGGGCAGTATTCCTCCGTCAAGGGCTGGGAGTGGGACAGGTTGGTGTCACCTGTCAAGGACGCAGTCAGGGTCTGCCTCCTCCCCTCCACATCCCTCTGGCCTGGCGGTCGGCTGTTGGTCCTGTCCAAGAGGGACAGAGTGACAGCCAATCTCTTTGACCGCTGCTATGCTGGTGCTGCCCAGGCGGTGGCCAACAATATGGCCTTCCTGGCATGATCCCTGCACCAGCTCACGCAACACGCTGCTGTCTATTGAATCCTTGTTCAGCCCAGACATCCAGGTCATCATTGACCAGTTGGAGATGGTCGGAAGGCTAAGCTAAGCTCTCATCTTCCCCCTAGCAGCCTTCTCCCCACAAGCAGCGGTAGAGCCCTCACCGACATTGCCACTCCGGCGAGAGGTCCTGTGGCAGGTCTGCTGCCAGCACGAGCCATCTGGAGCTGCCCAGCCGTTCCTGCCACCCTATCGCGTACTTGGCCTTGACTGGCTTGTTGGGCCTGTTTGTGCCACCCTCTTCGGCCAGAGACAGCCCTAACCTCCCGGGGGGAAATCTGCCACACTTTTCACTGTTCTGTTTCTCACCTATGATTGCAATTAATTACACTGATGCTGGGAATAGAGTGAAGACCCATTTACTGGTGAAAATTACACTCTGTATATTTTTGGTGGTTGTTTCTTGTTTCTTGTGGGATGGATATGCTGCTAGCTGTGGGAATTGAGCTATGCCACCCTCCTCGATTCCCTGTGCTCCCTCAGATAGCCCACCCACTGACCCATTGCAACAGAGAGAGGTTCCCTGGGGGATACTTCCTAACACCCCATCAGTGTTTTTTTGCAGCTTGTATCTCCATGTGCACGATTCGCTTAACTACTCTACATGAATATGAACCAGGGGTTCGGCCTTTCCCTGCAGGATGCTGGGGAGGGGGCACATTCTCCTGTTTGCTGCCAATTCCTCCATTCTGGGACATGAGGAAAAAGAGCCATCACTACAGTTTTCCTTACATGAGAACCGGTGGACTGCTATGTCACAAGACGGCTTATCATGTGCTGTAAGATATGCTGATGCATTCACCTCATGACAGGTGACTGTCTCTACTTCTACTGCCTCACCACAGGAAATGCTATTTTGCCTCCTCAGAGGTTTTTCAGCGCTTCAGCCTCCCTTTTCGGCTATGGGCATGTTTTTTTCAAGTGTGTGGAAAATGCACCTAACCCTCTCAGAGTCAGGGGTCGAGTTCTTCCTTACATTCACAATTAGCTATTTTTCGATCCGTCACTTCATGAAGCTAAAGCCCACATGTCTCTGGTGATTTGGTGTCACATGTCTGGGCCTCACTCCCAACACATTGACGCTTTTCCAGCCAAACCTGTACTCGTATTTTCCACCCGGATACATGCATTACATATGCATGTGTGTCAGATGAACACAGAATGTCTTTTCTGCACTTGCTACAGTGAGTGGAGACAGCTGCTTGGGTCAGGGTGGAGATGGTGATTCCTCTGATCGGACCGAGGTCAACTTCTCAGCTAGTTGTGAACCTACGAGCAGCCGCACCTATGTGCAGGCCTCTAAGCATTGAATGTGTACAATTGGAATTGCACCTGAATGGCAGCAGATGATGCAGACTTCCCATTCCCACTCAAGCCCTTAGGGGTGTCGCCCTCTGGAGTCAAGTGGTGCACCTGGGGGATGGAGGTTATTTCCCCATTAGGTCCGTTTTTCAGTATACTTGCTTGACACAAAGGGAATGGGACGCTCTGTCAGCTCAACATGGAAGGTTGAACTTCCATGTGAGCGGGCCTGGTTACCAGCAGGGAGGATGCTGGGTGCCCTCTCTGGCTCTCTTTGCGGGAGAATGATGCCTTCCCTCAAGAGGGATGCATTCACTCGCACAGTGTGGTCCCCTGCATAGTCATCCACTGCAGTTGATGGTGCTGTTGCCCCACAGGGGCGGGGATGCAGCCTGTCTGGTGTAGTGGTGGAACCAGAGTGCCTCATGGCATTGATGTTGATTGTGGCTGATCATGATAGCCTCAACTGCTGCACAGAGCCTTCATCTCGTAAAAGGATTTCTCTGGGATGTCCGCAGACTGAGAACCCACCTGTTGCCTCATTCTACGGTGAAATCTCCAAACGATTACAGAAGATCTCTCAGGCCTGCTTCCTGAGCCCATGGAGTTTTTTTGTTCTAGTGAAGACGAACCCTTTTTAGCACTTTCCTCTGCCCGTAGAGTGGGGGATTGTTGGGCGTTGCCTGTGCACCCCACCTGCAGGTTATTGGTATGTATAGGGGTGCGATGTAGCTGTTTTTCAACCCAGGGGCATGCTCCCTCCAATTTATTATTATATTGGCCTGAGAGCCTTTTTCCCCTCCTATGTGGAATAAGGGAGGAGGTGTTTTTCACATCTTGTGTCCTGTTATTGCACTTTTGCTGTTTCTGGGACAACGGGACAAACCTTCGGAAGTTTGACTGACTCTGTCTGCCACGGACAGTGAGCCCAGGTGGCTCCATTGTCAGTTCAGTGGCTGGCTCATTGGATTTGCGATGTGCATTGCAAGGGCTATGAGACAATGGGCTGCACACCTCTGGTGGGTGTCGGGCACACTGCCAAGAGCGTTGATGGTCGCTCTGCGCAGGGGTGTGTCAGTGTAGACATCTGCCTGGTTGCGTCACATCCCTCTCTGTGTAGCCATATCTCAGGGATATGACATCTGACTCTGTGCTTGGTGCAGTGTCTGTGGAGGGCACCGTCTAGGTCAGATCGTGGTTTTTTAGCCATTTTCAGCTCCTATCTTTGGAGCGTGTGGTTAAAGTCTGTTGGACCCCTATTCAGGTGGTGCTCAATGGCTGGATCACTTGGCCTCTTTTCGCCCAGTGAGCAGTTGGGTCTGGATTGCTATATGCACAGATTCAGGACCAGCTGGGAGTACATCACATCCCTAATAAAGGCCTTTGCCTCTGGTGATTACCAATAGCAAAACCCGTTATGGGGTGTAGCATATACAAAATAGAAATAATAGTTACCTGGATGTAACTTCAGTTCTATGAGTACAGGCATGAGCCTCTAACTACAGGCCCAGCTGGCCTGTTTAATCCTGTTGCTGAGCTCAAAAGGAGACTAACAGTGGGTGCGCTGGTGCTCTGTAGTGGGTGGATGCTACCTCCTGACTGGGTGGTGAGTGCAAAGATCTGTCTCAGGGTGCCAAGGCGGAGCCTCGGAGGGATGTACCAGTAGCAAAGCCCCTTAGAAGGCGTAGCATGTACTCTTAGATTTGGAGTCACATCCAGGTAACCACTATTTTCCTGTGTATGTGACCACTCCTCTGTTTGTCCTCAGCTTTTCTACCACCTTCAGAGAGAGGGGTCATTTCCTGAACCCAGGGCTGCTTTCTACGCTGCAGAGATGGCCATGGCACTGGGTTACCTTCACTCTCTTAACATTGTTTACAGGTACACATAACACACATATATAAACACCACAAAGTCAATCGTCCGAGTGTTTTTTTTGGCTCACCGCTTGCTCACTGTCTTACCTCATGTTTGATTTAAACATGTTCCACATGTTTTATTTATTCATGCAGGGAAATCCCAATGACATTTCACTTTGAGAAGAGAGTTCTGCATAGAACATGTTTTCACTAAAAACCACCACAACCACCAATGTCCTCCAACACCACATTAAAAAATAAAGAGTAAAGAAAAAGCAAAACAAAGGTGAAATTAGGTCAAAATCAGGTTTAGGTTTTTTGCATAAACACTTGATGACTAAATCATCTGTTTCCCTGTTAGAGACCTCAAACCAGAGAACATCTTGCTGGACAGTGAGGGTCATGTGAAGCTGACTGACTTTGGACTTTGTAAAGAAGGTGTGGCCATTGGTGGGGTTATGCATACGTTCTGCGGGACTCCTGAGTACCTCGCTCCAGAGGTGCTACAGGGTCACTCATACAGTCCAGCAGTGGACTGGTGGGGGCTCGGTAGTGTGCTTTTTGAGATGCTCTATGGACTGGTGAGAGAAACATAAATCACCTTTTTACTTTTCACAGTCTCACTTTCTTCAGCATCTTCTCGTCAACTCCATCTCTCTGTTCTCTCTCTCAGCCTCCATTTTACAGCCACAGCAAAGCAGAGATGTTTGAGAACATACTTCAAGCTCCTCTGCAGCTGTATAGCGGGGTATCTCAGGCTGCTCGCTCTCTGTTGGAGGGCTTGCTGGAAAGGGATGTCTTCAAACGCTTAGGGGAGAGCCGTGACTTTGTAAGTGCACACACAAAAGAAAGACAAACAGAAAAGATCATAAACACACATAACCAAGGAGGGGTTTATTTCATTGTATCTCCAGGTGGAGCTGCAGGAACATCCATTCTTTGCATCCATCAACTGGGATGACCTCCTGGCCAGGAAAGTTACCGCCCCGTTCATCCCCAAAGTGGTACAAGTGATTCATAAATTAGTTTTGAGGACTCGTTTTTTTTTATCTATTGCAGTTTACCTGAGTGTGTGTTCTTCTGTCTTTGCAGACTGGTCCCTCTGATGTCAGCTACATTGACCCTGAGTTCACGCTACAACCTGTCCCTGCCTCCGTGAATGACAGGTGCCAGGCGGGCGCAGCGAGTGAGGCCTTCCTGGGATTCTCCTACATGAACCCAGTAGAGTACGTGGCAGCAGAGCCGGTTTCATAACAACGCCAAATCCTCTGGGAGCACTGCAGCGATTGTTCAAATATTTATTTTTTATGTCATAAATTATTAAATCAGAGTCTATTTTTAAATACTTAAGCAAAAGATTCCTTACACTAACACTGCAGTGGGCTTTATGTCTAATTGTGTGCGTTAATGTATTAACACCAGGAAATAATTGTACATTTCGAAGTACGTGTATTTTATCAAACCAGTTCACAATATGGAATAGGCGGGTCACTATTTCACAAGTACTCACTACCTTCATGTATCAGAAGATGAAAAAATAAACAGTCCATTTGATGTTTTTTTTGTTAAACACTATACATTATTTCTTTAAAATATACAACAAGCATGTATTGCAAC
Source organism: Thunnus thynnus (assembly GCF_963924715.1). Lineage (NCBI taxonomy): Eukaryota > Metazoa > Chordata > Actinopteri > Scombriformes > Scombridae > Thunnus > Thunnus thynnus. The sequence continues at coordinate 16,631,228 of NC_089526.1, read as the reverse complement.
ATTCCCATTCAGCTATTACATTCACAGCTTACAAAGGTACAGAGAAAATACTGCCTTTAAAGTCTGCACGGTGACAAGAGGCACTGTGCGTCACAAACAAAATACAGAAAACATCTCCTTGTGGCATTTACATAAAAAACAATAGCATGCCAGTCTGTTGGCAACTCCTGATACACAAATTGGTCCCAGCTCTGACTTTATGGTGAGGAAATGTCTTTTTTTAGTGACAAACAGAAAAAGCCCATCACCATGGAGAATCTAATGGGTGTCTCCAGGAAGAGAGCATCTGGTCTGATCCTTTCTACCCCATTTCACAGGACTGAGAATAAAACAGTTTATACACACACAGAGCAGCTTTCTGTCTGTTAGTAGATGCTGAAAGAAGCGTAGCTCTGGTCGCTCTGGCAGGTGAAGTAAGCTGTCAGCTGACCATTGCAGATCATCAGAAACAAGCCGCTACCTATGAAACAACAACAATTTACAGAATTTAAAAGAACTGATTTCAGAAATGCAATTATTTACAGGGAAGTTGACAATTTGTTTTACCTAAGGCCAGCCACCACTGCCACACCATGGGAAACTCCAACATCACTGCAATATAGAAAAAAACAACACATTCAGCATTTTTTTGAGTGTACATGTGTAGATGTACTGGGGTTTTTTTTGTTTTTTTTGTGCTCACCCAAACTGGTGATAAGTACATGCAGTAGAGTCACAGTGAGGGCGTAGTCCCACACTCGCCTCTTAACCACTGCAGCAAACAAAAGGCCGCTACAAAAGTAGGTGAGCTCCAAGGATAAGAGGTTCACTGCAGGAGACCGATACAGTGAGAAAACACATGAGCAGACAAAAAGTTTACTCTCATTTGTGATCGTGTTGACCGAATTACGTGTGCTCACCCAAATATTTGGAGTTGGATTCAGTAGGCTCGGTCTTAAAGTCAAATGGAATCAGTCCATCAAAGTGATCCAACCTGTATGAAGTTAGAACTGGGTTAAATATCCAAAAAGGAGGAAAAATGACCACCAGCTATTGCAAAAAAGAGACTGCAAAGGTGGATCCATCACTGAACCCTCTATGGGATACTGGAGATAAATAAACTGTTGTGCTCCTATTATTGTATCTATCTCATCACCATCAATTACCCATTAAGCACATACTGCAGACTACACATGAAACTATATTTATCATACACACAAAAACAGCACTGACTGCTCCAGGTTACCTGTATATGACTGTAATAGTTTTGACAATTAAAAATATATATACACTCACTGAGTAGTTTATTAGGGACACCTGCAACAGGTCTGCCATAAAATCTACTTTTACTAAGCTTATACATTTTCAGTTTTTGTTGACATTGTCAGAAAAGTGATAATTAATTTATTATTGAGGTCATAGTGGGTGGTGGAGGTGTACTGGGGTGCATTATATCGAAAAGTGCCTCTAATATTTTGTCCACCCCTTTAACATATATGAGAAAGGCAAATTTTTAGGAAAAATAAATATAAGCTACAAAAAAAGTAGAATTTATGGCCGAGCTGTTGTATTGGATTGCATTAGATTACACAGATGTTCCAAATAAAATGCTGTTAGTGTATATTTAAGATTTTACTTATGAATTATCCATGCAAGCGCAATATCAACTGAAAAAAGTACATTTTGGACACCACAAAAAATGGCATCTGGATTAGATAATGACGCAGAACATATCTTAATAACCGAAGAATTTAAACTGACACGTTGTTCTTTTATAGTCTATAATAAAGGAACCACCTTTGTAGCAGTGTTTGAACTTGTTCCATTATTGACTATCCCCTGTTGATTGTGGAAGACTTGTGCTATGGAAATACTGTTACGATATTCTGTTTGCATATGTGCCAGTGCGCATGTGTGTGTGTTAGGTGGATCCTCACCTGAAGGCACCGAAACACACGCTGCCAATCATGTAGAAAAGAGAGTAAAATATGAGCAGACACAGCAGCAGGTTGAAGAGCACGGTCTGTGGTGGTGGTGGTGTGGGGGGTGAGGGTGGTGGGGGAGAAGGGAGTCATTATTTCACAACAGTATAATCCGTCATGTAGGCAACACCACATATTTTCCCAACCCTAACGCAACATTTACCAAACACCAACCTGGACCTGTGTGTGTGCGGCCCTGCATATTACAGGCTGCAGAGGGAGGGGTGAGCGCTGTAGGTAAGCAGGCAGACAGCAACTCTAACGTTGCTACAAAACCTGCTCCATACACTTTGGATTAGAATAATTGAGGAATTATGTAGTTTATATTCTATTAAAACCCGACAACTGTTAAACCACAGACACCCTCTCACGTGACGTGTCATCTTCATTATTTTTTATCGCACATGATTTCCCCCCTCAGTCGATCGACAGACGATCCGATCGGACAGTTTTATTAGCCGCCTGCTGAGCAGCAGAGCTGCAGGTCACATCCTGACACATTAGTTGCCCTCTTACCTTCGAGTCGACCGCTTTGCCTTTGAATGCCATCTCATGATTCGTACATGATGTTATATTACAGAATAATCCAGGGCTGCTGCATGCTGCACGACCCGGTTAATCCCCCCCCCCCAGAAAGTGGACTTCTTCTGCCATCTAGCGACAAATACAAGACAAGAACCGGAGCCGCCGCCGCCGCTTGCTGCTGCTGCTGCTGCTGCTTTACCAGCCGACCACTGAACTCACCTCACCCCGAAACACGGCGGCCTTTGTTGACTGAAATAAGGACTTTTCTCACAGTTTACCTGTTATACAGCACATAAACATATAGCTATAGGTGTTATAGCGATTTGGTGTTTCATTAACCGTGTGTTTTCAGCAATATTATGGCTAAACTGGTCCACAAGATCTCCATAACCGCCCTTAATGGGAGGGATTGAATACTGCAGGTTAGCTGGAGATTATTTGCTTCAGTATGAGTTAGTGGACGACTGTAGCGAACCAACCAACACTTCAAATCAATTAAAAGACCCCAGACTGTGAATGATTAAACTGGTAATTCATGAATTAAATTTAAATGGATTTGCTGTCACATCAAAACCATAAACTACATGTAGCAACATCCAAGCAGCCCTGGAAATGCCATGAGATGATCGTAAACCGCAACACACGACTAACTGCCCACATATTTGTGGATTATTTACTCGCAAAATATAACCTTGCAGTGATATTTCAGAGTATTAGACGTGATGTTTCGTTTTAGGGGGTTGATTACAGATTAGCTGTTCATTGTGTCCGGCTTCATTTAACGTTTTTTGATCAGCTTAGCTTCATCAGCCCACACAACCGCAGATGTGTTGTAACTGACAAATCGTGTGTAGCAACGTATTTGGGTCGTTTTGATTCAAAAATATCACTTCGGATGTTTTTTTTTACAGGCCTGATTGTTTAACCCTACACTAAACACCGTCGTGTATTGATTAATTATCGCATTTTCTTAAGTGACATCTGCATAAATTGGCCGTAAGACGGTGGCAGAGTGTTAAAAACTGGGAGGAAAACGACCAGTTTGACCACAGAGGGACCAACCGCTCCTCAACGGTCATGGGAGACACTGCGGTTCCTGCGCTTCACTTCTTGGGGGAAAATACTTCTCAGCCTGTTATGAACAAAGAGAAACGAGCTCCAGTCAGTCGGTTGCATTCGTTACATCGGGAGTGAAGTGAGTTTTGGGCGTGTTATAAGTACACACAGGCCTGATATTGACCACCGATTGAAAACTGAACTTTTCCGAGACCCAAAGTTGTCAGGCAGCGCATCTCACACGCATGCGCATCCCTCTATATCCAGCTCTAAATAAGAGTTAAAACAGAAACGAGGTGAGTTCCACAATTTCTAAACACTACAGCTGTTAATACTCATTTATTGCCGTTAACAGTGGCAAAATGTGAAAAACCGGCCTTCGTTTTGCTAGTAAGCGTTAGTTCGCATTATTTCCACTCTGATTTAAAACGGCGAGAATAAATCGTTTTTCAAGTTTCTATTGGAAGAAATTAATCAAGCAACAATGTTGAAGCTCGTAACAGTAGCGCGATGTTATTGTCAGTCTGTCTGCTATTGTGTGAAATATTGGTGTTTTGCAAAATGCCCTTTCCTATTGTTATTAACCGGGAAACTTATTTATTACAGATTGTCCTTAGCTGGTTGCATCCAGTCACAATGCTACGGCTAGCCCCCTAGCAATCCTCCGTCCACTTGAACGGAGTGGAGCTAGCTGGGCTAGCTTCATGTCAGCGCTAGCTAAACCTGGGCTGACATTCCGTGACAAGGGGAAAGTGAAGAAAATAACCAGAGTGAAGGAAAACACCAAGTCAGGAAATTACACAGCAAGCATGTGCTTTTGTTCGACGCGTAGCGGCTTTGCGTGCTTTGTTTAAATAGGTAACTTGAGTAATTTACATAGTTTAAACGTGTTGGTGGCCTCTTCCTATGCTCCGCCATTTTGTATAAGACGAATGCTAATCATGGGCGCTCTTACATACACTTTATTTATGGCGAGAATAAAACTGAGGTATTTAGTGTAAAGTCAAACTTAATCATCATCCATTAGCTCGGGCTGTTGGATACTTTTCACATGGTTATGGCCTCCGAGCGTACAGAAAATATCACCTTAATTCAGTGTTGAACATGCGTCAAGACTAAAACGTTATATCGCAATATTAGTCGGATTAAAACGATTTTAAGTTTGGCTAGTCAGTGCAGAAAACAGTGTTCTCCTTAAAATTGATTAACAAATTACCCCCACAGTTGCCCATAACCAGGCAAACAGCCGGTTTTAAGAGATACTGTTAAAACAAGGAAAAGATGAACTTGTGTGGTAAACTTAAAGTTGAGACATCTTTCATCGTGTTTGTCAATGATCTGGATGAAGGTTCATCCTAATGGGGCCGTTTGTGCACCTATTTCCTGGTTAGTTGACCAGCAAAACAATATTATTATTGACTGTTTTGTCTGAAATCGAAGTGCATGGTGTATCCTGCAAGCCAGCACACAGTCGCCATCTAGCGGTGATGTTGCGAAATACTGTTTACAAGTGCAGGTATAAATTGCATTTGGAGTTGGGAGCACTTCGTTGGTAAAACCACACAGCGGCTGCTACACTGTGATAGTCTCACACTGTCAACACAGACGAATAATGGCATCACTGAGGTCAGAGATGTGGGCTGAACCTCTTTTTTTAAACACCCGTGTTATATTTTGATCATTTGCAACACCTTTATGTCAATATATGGCAATGTTGTTGATGTGACTGTTGTTATGTCATCGCAGGTTGGGGATATCAGAGGAGTGGGAATGACTGACACTCCACCCAGTGATGGTCCCTCCCAGGGAGCTGAGTTTGACATGATGGGTGCTCTGGACTGGAAGGATGGTATTGCCACATTGCCAGGCAGTGACATCAGGGTAAGATTAATGGCCAGCTATTTTGATAATCGATGAATTGTTCTGAGTAATTTTTTAAGAAGGAAATTTCCAAATTCTTTGATTCCAGCTTCTTAAATGTGAATATTTTCTGGTTTCTTTAGTCTTCTATGATAGTAAACTGAATATCTTTGGGTTGTGGACTGTTGGTCGGGACAAAACAAGACATTTGAGGACGTCACCTTGGGCTTTGGGAAACGGTGATAAACATTTTTCGCCATTTTATGAACCAAACAACTAATCGATTAATCAGGAAAATAGTCGTCAGATTAATTGATAATGAAAATAATTGTTAGATGCAGCCCTATCTGGGATCATCCTCTATTATGTAAACAACGGTGTATGTGTGACCACATAGAAATCTATATGAGCAAGTTTTCCCACATTGTTGCCTGAAGTAAAGATCACCTTCACTTATTATAAAAATAAATGCATTTCTATGAAGTGAAACATTAACTTTCAGGGGAATCAGGCCGTCAATCTCAAATATAACTGATCAGGGGACCAGGTGAATCAGAATTTGGGTGGCTTAGGACCTTGGTTCAATAATTTCTTAGAGGAACCCTGATGAGTATATTCTTTCTCCCCCCCTGTGTTTTTCAGTTTCGCATGACAGAGTTTGGTACTCTGGAGATTGTCACAGACCTTGAGGTCAAAGGACAGGAGGCAGAGCCTAAATGTGAGACCTTGGACCCAGCACCTTCTCACAGTCCCACCCCTCCACCAGAGGGCCAATCACAGACTGGCACAGCCGCAGCTCCGGCCAATCAGAGTCAGTCAGGATCATCTCAAGGTAAAGGTATGACGGCACATGTTTAACCCTTACAGAATTGTTATTAGATAGTATTGCAGTGTTTATCTTTTATACTCTACTTTTATGCAGTGAACAACACTTCCTTCTTCTCTGTCCTCTAGCTCCTGGTCCTGTTCTCCTGTCTTTAGAGGAGGGCCCCAGTATGGAGGGCCCCAGTGTGGAGGTTGGTCCAAGTGTTGAAGTTGGCTCCAGTGGTGTCATGGGCTCAAACAGGGACCTGGCAAGGTGCAGGGCCTGTGGTGGGCATGCTCCCCGGGCTGCCCTCCTTCAGGGCAAGTTCTGTAGCTCCATTTGTGCCCAGCCCTCCAGTGGCAGGTAAATCACACATCTTGTGTTCTTCAATGCCACGTTGTTGACTTTTAGGGTATTATGGTATGTCGTTCTATCATGAAACAAATCCTTTGTACAGATCATCTCCAGGGGAAGCACGGGAGAGTCAGGCAGTTGAAGGTGAGAGGCTGGGTAAACGTGTGCGCAAAAAGAGGAAGATCTATATGGATTCTGGTGATGAAGAGGAAGATAACCAAGAGGAACCAGAGGTAAGGAGCATACCCTCAACATCTGCCACTAATGTTGCCAGGGCTACAGGCCACTTTAGTGTTGCTGTAATTACAAAGGTTTTGCAAACAAAATACCTCCTTCTGTAATTTTCCTATTCTTATCGTTGCTCTCTTCATCTTTAAGTCAAGAAAACGCAAATGCTGAGGGGGAAAAAATGTGATAGTGCTAATTATTAACACACTTCTTTTGTTTCACCTTTTGTAGGAAAAAGCCAAGACGACCAAAGGCAGGAGAGGTCCCAAAATTGCCAAACTTGGTATGTTAGATTGCTACTACTGTAAAGACAGGAAGTGAGGGAGGGATTAAGAGAAATGTGTAGCCTGTCTCATGTGTCTGTAAATCCTTTTAAACGTCTCTAACTAGTTGACATAATGCTACCTCAAATCCAGTCTTTACATAGCTAAAAACAACATTATGTTTTGTTTGTCTTAGTTCTTTGCTGCACTGTTCTTCTTGTAAGGAGTTAAACCAGTCATGCAGACTGTCTTCTGATGTGTCATCAGTTGCTTTTCATGTCAGATTGGTATTGTTGGAAATTTTGTCTTATTTTCATTTCTACTTGGCATTTAAAATTTCTCTAAAAAATCTTTTTTAAAGTATTTTTCTTTTAGTTAACATTTAGAGGCACTTAAATTGAGGAGTCTTATTAATGTTATAGGCATCTGCATCTGTAACAAAAGTTACAGGAACAGAATAAAACATTTTTTGCTCCTAATAATCTGGTCACATGTATTTCTGTAACACTGAAACTTGGCTGATCTAAACCTGAATAACAGTCTTAAGCAAGAGGGAAAGGTTTATCTGCAAAAAATGTTTCATGAGTGTCATGTGATTACACTTGAGTGTTTCAAATCTAAACATTGGCTAAAACATTTATTGTTTTAACTTCTTTTGTGACCCTCCCCCAGTGACTGCCGCGCCCAATAAGAAACGAGCGTGGAGCTGGCCTGCTTACCTGGAAGAGGAGAGGGCCATTGCTGCTCCTGTCAAACTATTTAAAGAGGTATTTATGTTTTCAAGTATAATCAAATGGTTTTGTTTATAGAGCTCCTCTTAAGCAGCCAAACCATGACTGTTTCTGTTTGTCTTGCAGCATCAGTCATTTCCTCAAAGCAGAAACAGTTTTAAAGTGGGAATGAAGCTGGAGGGTCTGGACCCGTGTCACCCGTCTCTGTTCTGTGTGCTCACTGTTGCAGAGGTACGGGTGCTACTGTTTGTTTATGGCTTTGGTTTCACAAAGGTTTAAACACCCTGTATACAGTATCTTTATCTCTACCTGTAACTAAGCGTTTCACTCTCTCCTCTTGTTTCTTGTCTTCCTGTATCAGATTCAAGGCTATAGGGTACGGCTCCACTTTGATGGCTACCCAGAATGCTACGACTTCTGGGCCAACGCCGACTCGTGGGATATGAAACCTGCAGGCTGGTGCGAGAAGAATGGACATAAGTTATTGTTGCCTAAAGGTAGTCACACACACTAATAATGGTCTGACAAATAACCATTAAATTAGTGTTTTTTAGTAAAACTCAGCATCAACCCTTCTGATTAACTTTCTCTTGTAGGTTGTAAGGATGGAGAGTTTAATTGGAGCATGTATGTGAAGAATTGCAGGGGTCAGCTGGCCCCCAAACACCTTTTCAAGAGCCTAAACACAGTGAGTATCAAGCACAAGTGTTTTTTTTCTTGTATTGCTAATTCACAGGCTAAATGTGTTTGTTTATTTTATGTTTTTTTAATCTTTTAGTCTGTGACTCCGTCTGGATTTCGAGCGGGGATGAAGTTGGAGGCAGTCGACCGGAAAAACCCTTCGTTGATCTGTGTAGCAACCATCGCAGCTGTAGTTGACAACAGGCTGCTCATTCATTTTGACAACTGGGATGACACATATGATTACTGGTGAGAGTCCAGCGGATGAAGTTATTTACAGCAAGTGTTGCTGGGCTGAGACGGAAAGAGAAGACACGATCAAAGATACTGCTGCAGCTTTAAATCCGAGTGAAATGTGCGGCAGTTAAATGTCTCTATGGCATCAACATTTACTGATTTATTTTTTTTATATATTTATATTATTTTTTAATTTATTTTGGTCAATATTGAGTTCACAATTACTTAACACAGTTACTCATTGACCTTGGAAATATGCATTTAATGAACTTTCTAAAAAATCCAAACAGTGGATTTCCTTGATCTTAAAGCATAATTCAACTGGAAAAACAAATAAAAAAAGAGATGTAAAAAAAAAAATGAGATAAATGTTTGTCTCATTTTTTAAATAAATAATATATAAATACATTTAAATAATATAAATATAATAAATAAAAATGATCAAATGTGTTGTAGTGCACTGCCATAACCTACTTAAAACTCCTAACATTTGATAACATTAAAAATAAAAAGGTTGCGAGAGAGAGCAGTGGTGGTTGAGCGAGCTAGAGTGTGAATGGAGAGAGGGAGCAGTGGTAGCTCGAACAAAGCCAGTGAATGAGAGAAATAAAACATTTTCTGATTATTTCATGGCAAACGAAGCGAAATGTCCTCCCCTCGTCCTTCATTGGTCAAAATCTAAAATCAATTCATTAATCCTAAATCAATATCGGAGCGTTTGCTTGGTTTGTGAATGAAGCGGTACACAAGACAAAACGAGCGTTGTTGCGAAACAAAATGCGGCACAATAATCATCATATCTCAGTTATCTTGTTTAGGTAAATTCGTAATTGAAAATAAATGATCACCCAGCCTCAGCCTAAAGGTATTGGAAATTAACGTGATAAGTTTGGAAATTGGACAAACAGTCTGGAAAACTGAGGACATACATGCAGAAAGTCTAACAATGTACTCATTGTTTAAGGTGTGATGCTAGCAGTCCATACATCCATCCTGTGGGTTTCTGTGAAGAGGCCGAGCTAACTCTGACCACTCCAGCTGGTAAGACACAGACCAAGACACACGTGGGTCAGTATAATCTATTTTAATATACTGTAGGGCCCGACTAATGTAGGATCTAACTAACATTATAAGATATACTGTATGTGCTAATAAAGATTTACTTGATTCTGCTGCAGATCTGATGAATAATTTCCTGATTTGACTTGTAGAAAATGTTTCTTTATAGAAAGTATTCTTCTTCTTACATATCTAGGTATCACTTTAGTCGTTACTATCAGAAAGAATGATACAAGTTTCTTACAGTTTGCTCTGATTAGCAGTATTTCTTTCTGGATAAATGTACAGAAGCTAGTTTTAATTGTACAGTAATAGAGGAATGCATGCTGCCTGTGAATGCACAGATTGTAGTTTTTGATGGACAGTTCATTGGTGTAACAACACTTTATTTGGCTGCACAGATGTTTTAATGTCTGATTTGTCTTCAGCGACTGACAGATCTGACTTGTCTTTATCTCCTCTCTCCAGAATATAAACAACCTAAGAGTTTCTCATGGGAGAAATATCTGGAAGAGACGGGCACGCAGGCTGCTCCTGCTCGGGCTTTCAAACCGGTATGTTTCACACACTCACACACACACACACACACACACACACGTGCACAAAGATGTATAATTTTTTTATCATGCTCTGTGCTTGCAGCGGCCTCCACACGGCTTCCAGATCGGGATGAAAGTGGAAGCTGTGGATAAAAGGAACCCCATGCTCATCCGTGTAACAACTATAGCAGACACAGAGGACCACCGACTGAAGGTTCAAGATGTCTCCTTGTCAAGATGTTCTTTGATACTTGTGTCTGTGCTCGGCTTCCGTCTAATCTGCTGTCTGATTTTCTGATCTAGATCCACTTTGATGGCTGGAGTTCAGAGTACGACTACTGGGTGGAGACAGACTGCCCTGATCTGCACCCTGTAGGGTGGTGTCAGAAAACTGGACACCCTCTGCAATATCCTAACGGTGAGACACAGTGTGACTCTTCCCATCTTTCCTGCCAAATAGTCGGTGAGGTCAGCTGAGGATCCAAAATTGTAATTTCAACAGAGGAGTCGGCACAGTTTTTCTCTGCCTTCATTTAACTTCTGCATGTAATCTATAATGAATACAAAATGGAAATGGTCTTGCAGTTGTTTGCATAGTTTGAACACTCCCTTGTGTGTGTGTGTGTGTATATTTCAGGCTCCAGTGATGTATTGAGTGCCCCAGGGCAAGGATGTCCTACTCCAGGATGCAACGGGGTCGGCCACATCAGAGGACCTCGCTATGGGACCCACTACACGTCAGTAGCACTCACACTGCTTGCGCTTTCAGAAGCGCTTCTTTTCTCCTTGTGTCTGTGTTTCATATCGCTGCTCCTTCTAAGACATCGTAAATTCCTTTTTGTCTAAGTGAACCAAACGGCTGCTACTTAACACACTTTCATAATGTTGCAATTCTATTTTAAAATACTTGATAAAAGAAAAGTTTGTGAATTTCTTATTTTCTACATTCTTATTTAATTTTCTGTCCTACCACTGCTGCTCAAACAGCACGTTACTGGTGCAAAGTTTTCATCTTATCTTGTTTTTGTAAATGTTTGCGTTCTGTGTGTATGATAAGTACAGGAGGAGAAGAAAGAGTCTTAGTGTTCTTAAATGTCATTTATGCTTGTGTGGGCTGCCGGCTGTGTAGATGTGTTGCGTGCGTGTGTGGGGGGCCTAATGCGATTTTAGCTGCTTTTCCCTCTTATTCAGTCTGACTTATTTATTGCAGAAGATGAGAAGTAAAAAGTGAATATTCCGTCTCATTCAGTTATGAAATGAAGGTTTGTTTTAGGTAAAGTTTTTGTGGTTTTGTGTGTGCAGTCAGGTGAGCTGTCCCTACTCGGAAATGAATCTGAACAAAGAGGGCTTGCTGCCAGACCGTCTCAGCGGAGAGCGACCTCTCACCCTCAGTGGACCTCATCCCCGCGGGCGACGCCCTGACCCTCACACAAACACTACTACGCAGACCTCCTCAACGCCAGATCAGCCTGAAGGAGCTGAAGACTCCCAGAACAGGTTTGCTGAACTCGTACAACGCTGACAGCCTGAACACACTCCCAAGAGAACTGCTATCAGTGTTTTACATGTAACTCTATCCAGTGGTCTGTACCTGAGAGCGGGTTATCTGTGTTGCTAGGAAACCAGTGACCGTGGAAGCTGAGCGTTCAGGACGCAACAGCCAGTCAGAGCCACCAGGCGCCGCCAGTGAGCAAAGCCAAAATGGAACCAGACCTAAAAGGTATCTGAAACCTGTTCACTGTAATAGATGTGTTTGTATTAGTGAAACACTTCTAACTTTTATGTTGTTGTCTCCTTCAGGACTGCTCCAGTTCCCAAATACCTGAAAATGCACTATGTAAAAGAGGAAATTGGTGATGGTAAAGGTGCGTGTGTGTAAAATAGGATGTAAAATAAAGGCTATACATCACCACCTCACCCTCACTGACTGCCGTCTCCCCTCCTCTGTCCTCTTTGCAGCCTCGCCAGACGCCATCTCTCTCCAGCAGGCTCTCCACGAGTCTGTGTTTTCCCCCGGCATCTCTGCCTCTCCCCCCCACCGGGTGGCTCTCTGCTGGGACAAACACTGCCAGCTGCTGCCTGAGGTCCTGGGGCTGACTGCCAAGAGAGTGGCCACATGGAGCGCTGAGGAGGTCAGACATGCTTACTCGCTCACACTGCGCCAACACATGAAAAGCAGACATTCATTCACTTATCCGACAGGAAGGCATCTGATTATTCAACGAAACCGCTACCGTGCATGAATACTTAACGAGAGCTTTTATTGTCGTTAGCCAGAATTGGTTGTCTCTCTCTGTGCCTGTCAGGTTTAAAAATGAAGTTTCCATAAAGACAAACAGGCACTTTGATCCGTAGATAAACATTTATTGAGTTAAACAGCTTGAATGTTGCAGCCTGTCACAGCTCTATGTCTCTTTTTTATTAGGTGGCTGGTTTTGTCAAAGGACTCCCAGGATGTAAAGAACATGCTGCTACATTTAAAACAGAGGTAAGAGCCTCGTCTCACATATGTGATTTGGGAGAACTGCTTTTTATGCAGATTGGAAATGGTGAAAGCGTCACGTTTCACAAACGATTGCGAACACATAGCAGATGACTCTGCAAGTCCTACAGCGCTCTCAAATACTCATGCCCGAATCATAAGTATTGTTTGTTTTGATCAGTGAAACATGTCAAAACAAACAGGAGAGAAAATGATCTCAAGTTGGAAATCGCAGCTCACACATGGCAGCTTTTCATGAAATGGGCCAAACTCACAAAGTCTCCAGATTAGTGCCAGATTAGGGTTCACCCAGGGCTGGTTTTAACAATCAGTCAGCTTTTTTGGAATATATCCTGCCAAAATGAAAAAGGTTGTTCTTCAACTTTCTGACTCGCCTGCTGTCCATCAAGTTACTCGTTAAAAAGACGCCTCTCTCTTCATCAATGAAAAGAGAAGCAGAGAGAGAAAAAAAACTTTTTGTGAACATTGAGGCTAAATGTACTTATTTAAATATATGTTAAGAAACACGCTCAACTCTTCTGATTTGAGTGCACGGCTGCCAGAACCTCAAAACTGACACATGAGGCATGTCTACACAAGCACTGTGTTTACTGATCAATTCAATATTTACTGCATGTAATGCTGCCAGCCGTGTGAACTCTGAAGAAATGGTGTGCAGACTTTTCATTTGCCTTAGTGGTTTTCGCTGTGTAGCTATGTGTAATTTTATGCCCACATCTTCTAAAATTTACATATATTACACATGTTAATGAGACATCTCTGAAAAGTGTGATTTTTTTTTTTTTTTTTTTCTCCTTTTAGACATTTTAGATTCCTTTTGATTCAACACCAACAGTTTTAATGCTGCCAAAATGATTATATGTCAAACTGTGCATACATTTTTTGTAGATGTACAGTAAAAATTTCACACTGCACACTAATCAGCTGTGAATAAGCCCACTGTGATGACGTGTGCAGTTTATGAGTCAATTAAGTCAATGAGGTTTTTTTTATTATCGTAAAGTCATCTGTGTGCACAGCAGTCACCCACATTTACTTCAGGAAATGCTTTTCAAGTTTTGTATTTGCATTGTTTTATGCTTTACTTTGTTAAATTGAGAATTTCTACAGTTTACATACCTGCTAATTTTCAAATTGAATGATGTTAAATGCTAAATTTGTTTCTTTCTCTTTAGCAAATAGATGGCGAGGCCTTCCTGCTCCTCACCCAATCAGACATCGTGAAGATTCTGTCAATCAAGTTAGGTCCAGCCCTGAAGATCTACAACTCCATCCTCATGCTGAAGAACGCCGATGAAGAATAAGGGGGGGGGAGGGGATCGCGCCCTCCAGGCTGTTCCCTCAGCTCCGGCTTCATCGACACTCAGCGAAAGACGTTTGACAAAATCAGCCAGAACGGGTTTCATCTCGTTGAGCTCTGTGACGGCGCAGCGAGACAAGAGAAACAAGCGGAAAAGCCGTCAACTTTAAAACGTCCATCTCTTCATCCCCTCTGCTTTCCTCTCTCCATGATGGACACCCCTGAGGGAGAGTTTTACATGACACCATGTGGATTCCTTAACTTATATCGTGTTTGTTTACTGAATCATAAAAAAAAAAACTACAGGCACCTTCAAGGCTTCTTAGCATTGTACAGTTTGTGAATTGGATTTAGTGTCACTATTCTGTTGCTTTTCCCTTTTTTTTTAATTTAAACTGTAATGAAATGGTGCTTGAGCTCAGAGCAGATGGAACAAGCATCGTTGTTGCTTTTACTCAGCAACAAATTTTTTTTCTTTTCTTTTTAAAGCTGCAAAATACAATCGTGAGGTGGAGAGAGGTTTTTGTTTTTTGTTTCTTTTTTAAAAATGTGAAACCCAGTGGAGCAGAAAGCACTATGTAGTTCAGCCTTTCTCCTCTAGATGGAGAGAGCGGGCCACTCCACAGGCCCAGAGGCAGAGAGTTTTGATCATTTCGAGTTTGCTGAAGCTTACATTGAATGGGGGATGGAAAAAACTGTGTGTGTGTGTGTGTGTGTGTGTGTGTGTTTGTGTGTGTGTGTGAATGTAAGAAATGAGGGTGTAATTTGTGGCAAGCAGGGCTAAGGGCTAATTGTTAAATCAAGGAAAATTACAGTTTTTTTATGGTGGAATGAGACAACGAAGCAGCTCTGGTCTTCTTTGTCTGCATGTCTTTGGGGGGAAACAGCAAATGAATATGAATGTTAAAAAACAGCTTTTAGTTGTTTTGTTATTGTTTCCTTGACTCCTTATCTTGTTTGTTTCAAATAACCTCCTGTCATTCACATTGTAAATAGTATACAGCTACAAAAGGACTGTCCTCGCTCCCTACAAGATTTTACTCCTGCTCGGTTATGCAAAGGCTTGACATCTGTCGACAGGAAAGGACATTGTGACAGTGAACTGAAAATACGAGCCTCGATTCATACGTAGATTTTGAGAAAAAAAGCAAACAAAAAAAAAACAAAACATTGTTAGTGTCTTTGTAAATCAGTGAGTTGGAATGTGTACATCAGCAACTGTTTATATGCAAACAGCTTTTATTTATGTATCTAATTTAAGGGGTAATGGTACGCTGTTTTGGCTCCGAGGTAGCTGTGGCTGTTTGGTGGTGTGTGTGTGAATGGGTGAAATAAATGAGATGCACACTGCCTGCTGTCCTCATTTGACCTCAGTCCTTTCACCACACACACACAGATAATCTAAAACTGGTCTTCACAGTTTTGTACTACTTCACTCAACTTTACTTAAATAGCACTTTACACATAACAAACGTTCCTCAGTGCATTACATCACGGAGAAACTACATAAAATGAAATAAAATAGAACTAATAAAATCACTGTCACACAAAGATAAACACCCGCAGAGGCCTCAGAACATGCAGTTAGGCACAGTTAGAGGCCAATGAGTAAAAGAGTGCTTTAAGGTGACTTAAAATCTCAATAGAAGGAGAGAAATGTGGCAGGAACAGGAAATTTCATAGGTTTGGAGCAGCTATAGAGAGCTTGTCATCATATAACACTTATCCTGCATCTGTGGACAGACAGGAGGCTCAGGTCAATGTGATATGGGGACAGGAGCAGAGGCTTGTGGGCAAACAGCAGGCTTTTCAATTGAGTTCTCTATCTAACAAGCCACTGCAGGGAGGCGAGAATATGGTCCCTCCTTGTTAAAACTCTTCCCGCACCTTTTTAAACTAGTTGGTGACAGGATAGAGAAGTCTTAGTGGTGCCAAAATATAAAGAGTTGCAGTTACTCTAAGAAGGAGGATATGAAGGTAACTTTCTTCAGGTCAGATAGACAGAAGTCTTAGTTTTGTTGAAGTTAGACACTGAATCAAATATGACTCACAGGTGGAGGAGAATGCAGGTGTTAAACACTATGACTTCACATTTATTCACAATGAGCTGGAGAGAGTTTGAAGAGCATTTGAGGACTGCCGGTTTGTTGTAGTTATTAGGCTTTAATGGAAGGTAGATCTGTGTGTCATCTGCATAACAGTGATGAGAGGTTGCGTTTTGAGTAACGTGAATTGGTGGAGGGCAACAAAGTACATAACACTGTACTTAAGTACAAGTTTGAGGTACTTGTATTTTACTTGAGTAATTCAATTTTATGCTACTTTGTACTTTATATTACTCAACTACATTCTGGAGGCACATTTTGTACATTTTACTCCACTGTATTTATTTCACAGCTTTAGTTACTTTGCTGATTCAAACTCTCATTATAAAATATAATCAACTAATAAATTATGATGTAATATTATAGATCAAACTACCAGCAGTATTAAGTAGTTACAACTAGCCCCACATTTACCAGCTGCAACAGTAAAGTGATGCTTACACATGAATGCATCCATAGTCATAATCTAATAATATATAATGTATACGATTCTGAAATTCGTTGTTCTGCATAACGAGTACTTTTACTTTTGGTACTTTGTGCATATTTTGCAGCTGATACTTACTGTACTTTTAAGTTAAATTTTAAATGCGGAACTTTGACTTGTATTAAAGTATTTCTACATTGTGGTATTTATATTTTTACTTTAGTAAAAGATCTGAGTACTTACTCTTGCCACCGCCTCATGGGAGCATACAGATGCAGCAGAAAATTAGCGGACCAAGTACAGAACCTTGGGGGACTCCGCAGAAGATGGAGGCTGGGGATGAAGAGGAGTTGCCAGTGAAAGATCAGTTGCATAAATAAAAGGAAATCCAGTTTAACGCAGAACCAGAGACTTGCCCAGTGGTCGAACCTACGAATGACAAAGGACTGGTCTGCACTTACATTTCAAAACAAATCAGCAGCCAGGAGGAGGACATTTGTTACTCTTAGTAACGCAGATTCTCCAAAATGCAATTTTTCAAACATACATTTTTGAGCCAGGAAAATCACCAGCTGGTTTAAAATGTTTTTTTTTTCTTTTTGAAGAACCTAAAGAGTAGTTTGGAAATTGGTCTGTAATTTATTACGGACTAAGGATCTGGATCTTTTTTTCTCAGCCCAGCTCAACTTTTTTCATGGTCCACTTAGAAGCTTTTTCCAGAGCTTTCAACCATATCAAACAGCAGATGAGTTTGCTCAGCTGTCATGGAGACTGATCTGTTGACATGTGAGCTCATCAGCTCCTATGATTTCATCAGCCACGCTTTTTTTTCACAGGACTTCTTCTCAGTATCGGCTTAAAATTTATATTTATTTTCAGGAACACGACCGAGACCACAACTGAATTTACAGCACAAAGGCTGATGTACAGTATATGACAACTGTTAAATCCACAACTATAAGCCACTGCAATTACATATAAATAATTCAGCAAACAAAAAATATATATTCACTTTCATTCATTTTTAAAAATATTTTAAATGTTTAAAACAATAAGCATTAAATTTTTAATCTCAAAATGCTATGATGTAAGTTTTACATTGGGTTGTACAGTTTTAGCTGTAACATCAGACCACCTACAGGCATACAGCTGTGCAGTCATATGTTTTGTTCAAATATAACGCTCTGAACATTAATATGAGGCTATTTCAAGTGCTGTGGCCCACATTGTCTGTAAATTAACAGCTTTGTGAGCTGGCTTTTTTTTTTTTAGACAGCATGCTGCAATGGGGTAGCAACTTACCCTCAAACTAATACGTGGCCCACATGCAAAAAGGCAAAACTCACCCACAAATGACCTTTGGCCCATTTAGTACAAGTCTAAACTCTCACAAAAGCTGGTTAGTTGTATATCTGGCCCGTGACTACTGGATCTGACTACCAGAAGTGGCCCAGATCTGACCCACATGGGTGAGATATCTGGGTTCAGTACTTGCAAGGAACCAATAATAGATCATATGTTCACTGTGATGAATTTTAAAAACTCAAGCAAGTTTTAAGTACTGCTAATTGATCTTGAACTGAATGGAAACCAATGTCTGACGGTAAGAAAAAATCATCCAAAAATCTCAAACTCTACGGCATGTATTTGAAAATTGTCAGCAAATATATTAAGTTTACATGATTTATAGTTAAAGAGATTTAACTGATACTATTTAGCATTTATAAGCAGTATATATACAATAAATAAATGGTTTCTAACATACAATAACAGACTATTGTGTTGTAGCAAACAGATTTAAGGGCATTTTAAGTGTTTATTCATGTCTGTTACAATATAGTGTAACATAGTTTTCAATCATGTTCAGTAGTTTTAAAAAGATTTTTAAACAGTTTTAAACATTTTCACCACACGCTCCTGAACAGTAATCTATAGTTAACATTATATCAGCATTTATCAGTATTAACACAGTGCACACTTTACTTTAGGTCTTCTTTTCAGTGGAATAAATAATTAACAACTATGTTAACAAACACTTTTAAGTATTTATGTATTTATGTTTGTGTTTTTTTTTTCTTATCAGGGAATCTTAGCTAGTGTCTTCTTTTCTACTGTGCTCTGCTGTGGGGGGGCAGCTTTACTGCGGATGATGAAAACAGGATCAGTAAGATGATCAGAAAGGCTGGCTCTGTGGTCAGCCTTACCCCAGACTCACTTGAGGTCACTGTAGAAACTAAAAACAGTTCTTTACTTTGAAGTCCATCAATTAGACCGTGTTTTTAACAGACTCAGAAGCTCATCCAGTGAACGACTAGTGATGTTTCAGAGATCTACTGAACGACTCAAAAGGTCTTTTGTTTCAGCAGCAATCAGATGTTTTAATGAACACTTTTAGATGTGATTTAGTTTCAAAGCACCTGTCAGCTGTCAATCACGTCTAAATGGCTTTATGAGGTTATTTATTTGTTGTTTACTGTGAACACAACGTCTACATTGTTTGCTTCAGCTGGTAATCATGTCTCAAATGACTTTTTATGGTGTTATTTACTTGTTGTGTACCATGAATGCATTGTCTCTATTGTTTGCTGTCTGTATAAGTTAATTTGGTGGCAAATGAGTTTCCCCTCTGAAGATTAATAAAACTGTCTAATCTAATTAAATCAATCTAATTTATCAGTGCAGGATTCCAGTTGTGCAGGATGCAGGAGTCAGTACTAAAATATAATTGATGGGGGACAGAATCCACAATCCGTCTTGTTACTGTACTTCCACTGCAGCTGAACAGGAAAACACTGTCCGAAGGGACAAAAAGAGGGAATTAAGAATTTGGAAGAAATCCACTTTAAACTCTCAGACTGCTGATGCTTTATATTTGCCTCAGATACATTTTAAACACATTTTTACACAAAACAAGAATTGTGGATTTTGGCCCCCATCACTTACATTGAAAGACCATTAAAGGGATCTTCTAATGGTCAGTATGAAGAGGAGGAATGATCACAGCGAATAAAACCTTTTTCAATCTTCATATGGACACCTAACCGTTGTTTGAAGACACACTTGAACAACTGTGAACCTATCCTTTAGCATTCATCAATTGATTATCTATTGGCTGTTAACTAATCACATGAAGTCACAGTGACCTCATCATTTGTTACTGGTCAACAACAAATGACAGATCCTGCATTAAATCATCATACAGCGAAGCATTACTTAAGTACGTGTTTTGTACCCTTGTTTTAAAGTGCTACCTTTACTCCACATTTTTAGGTTTTTTTTTTACTGTAGATATAAATATACATACAGATATATATAGATGCTCCTTCAGTAACTTCACTGTTTAGAAAACACTTGATGGCTGGTGATCACTAAGAATAACTGGGCTCACCGTGGGACTGGCCTGGACCAGCCTCAGATTCCCACGACCCCTCCTCTCCTCTGCACACACAAATCAAAACACAGGCTGCAAAGGCGCACAAGCAGCCAGGAGAGACCGAGAGGCAGAGGAGCTTTGCACCACTTTTGAGTAAGACTGTTACTTACTATAAAAGCCTCATTTCAGGCTCAGCAAGCAGCCGCACGCTGACGCACGCAGTGAGGGATGGGAAAAAAAAACCAACGTCTTAATCTGAGCAGGAATTAGGGAGGAAAGTCTGGATTTAATCGCAAATCAAAGTGGAGGAGAAGACACAGCGCGGAAACACGGAGGAGTGAGGCGAATAACGCAACTCATGGTTATTTATTTTGATGATGCCGAGGAGCCAGTTTTTTCTGCTTCGGATTTACGTCCAAAACAAAGCAAGTATTCAATCTGTTTTCTTACTGACTGCGCTAAAATAAACCGGACAGTGAACTGCAGTGAAATAATGTAACCAACAACAGAGCTGCCGCGAAAAAATGACTTAAAAATATAACATTAAAGATGCACTTATATGACTTGATTGGCAATGTATCATCTGACTTTGCGTGCTTGAATCGCCTGTTATGTTCTGTTGCTTCGGGGGGGAAATTAAATTATGAGTTCAGTCGGGAGCAATTATCGTAATGTGACCCCATTTTTCATAACTGCAGTGAGCTCGTAGTGAAATCATGAGGTCCTGATGAATGAGTGGTTCAGTTAACAGTTCAGTCCGGGTTCAGAGGGGCTGCTGCTGCTGCTGCAGGGCTGACTGGAGAGTCTGTGGTGCTCCACAGAGGCACTGGAGGAGCTGCAAAGGGATCTCATTAACTCAGCCACATGTCTTATTAAAGCAGCTATTTCCTGTTGTGTGCAATGCAGAGTAAACTATCTTCTCTCCCTGTGATGCTGCACTCAACACTTTCTTGTGTAACTCTTGTGTTTCTGCTCATCTGTTTGTCTTCTTCTCCTCTGTGTAGTCTGAAGTCAGAGGATGACGGCAGCCAGTCCTGCCTGCAGCCCGGCCTCAACCCAGTCGTCACCTGTCTGCCTCCCAGCATGCCACAGACACCTGAGGAAAGGCAAAGACTTCCCGGCCAAACTGCACCTGCGCTCGGCCCCGGGCGTGTGGCTCATGCTGGGTGTAGCGGTGGTGCTGGTGGGGATGGGTGTGGCGGTGGCGGGTTATGTATCCGCTGTGCCAAAGCCTGTGGGGGGCCGTGGCAGCACCCATGTCGAGAGGATGAAACTAGCAGGGCCCGTGGTCATGGGAGTGGGCCTCTTCATCTTCATCTGCGCCGCCACGCTGCTGTATGAGAACCGGGACCGCGAAGCCCTCAGGCGAGAGACGGCTGAGGACCTTGAGGATCTGAAGGGAGGAGACGGCTGGGAGGATTCACAGGACCAGCCCAGCTTCAGCTGTCAGGAGCAGTGTGAGTGTAAAGATGTAGAGCCGGGATCCTGGGCCACTCCAGTACACACGCTCCCCCTCTCAAACCAGAACTGGGGCCCTGCTCCTGCTCCTCCTCCTCCTCTGCCTCGCAGGGACAGACACAACATCAGCAGCAGCAGATCATCTCCGCTGGCTCCTCTGGATGCAGGAGGCAAAGAGGAGGAGGACAGAATGCAGGAGGGAGCAGAGCAGGAGGGGAGGTCAACCCTTCTGGCCCGAGTTCTGCACCACCAGGAGCCAACTCCTCACTGCTCCTCCTCCCCCTGCCCGTCGTCTGTTTCTCACTCCTCCGTCCACTCGGACTCATGCAACTCCAGCGAGGTCAACTTTAACATACGGACAGGCTCTCCTCTGCCGCCTGAGCACTGAACTTCTACTGTCTCATGAAACGTGCATGATGAGTTAGATACATGTAAAAGTTTCATGTGCAGACACGCTAAAGACAAGACTATGCATTCCTCAATAAATAGATGAAATGTTTGTTGGTATGTCTTGGATTAGTGCCTCGGAGTGGCGCAGTGGTTCTGACTCACTGTCTATGAAGAGTGTTTTTGTCCCACATCGTTCTCTGACTCACCCACGTTTGAGGGATTGGAGCTTCGCTGTTTGATGTCAACTCGCCATCTTGTTGTCTTTGATCTCACTCATGCCAAAATCCCTAAAGCTGCTGCTTGTTTGACCATATTTGGACTGGGGAGGATTGCTAAAACTTATTTGGGTGCCATACTGGGAGACACACTCACTCTTGGCTTTCTCTCTCTCAGACACACATCTTCCCTCCAGACGTACAGCATCTACATTTGGAGGATAAAACAGTCTCAAGAGTCTTTACCTAATCTCACACTGTACTGTAATCTACTCTTTATCTGAGGAAACTGTGTCTCAGTAAAGGCCCTACAGTGGAGGAAAGTAACAAAGTACATTTACTGAAGTACTGTGTTTAAGTGCAATTTTGAGGTACTTCAGTGTTTCCATTTGATGCTTCTTTATACATCCACTCCACCACATTTCAGAGGGAAATATTGTACTTTCTACTCCACTATATTTATTTGACAGCTTTAGTTACTTTCAGATGAAGATTTGACATAATGGATAATATAACAAGCTTTTAAAATACAACACATTGTTAAAGATGAAACCAGTGGTTTCCAAACTTTTTGGCTTGTGACGTCTTACAAAAAGCAGTGTGTAGTCGGAGTCACATTTCAGATGTCTATAATTGGTTAACAGCTCCACCAAATAGTGATTTTTCCCTCTAAACTTCTCACATGGTTTCATTTCAATAAATGTTCAAATGATCCAATATTTCACTAAAAGTCAAAGATTAGAGAAAAAGTCCAAAAACTAAAAACAGATTTGTGTATCAGAACTTTGTTTTTCCTTCTTTCCTCTCCCATTAATCATCTCACGACCCCTCAGATTTATCTGGTGACCCTTTGGGGGGGCCTGACCCCTAGGTTGGGAACCACTGGACTGAACTATCTAACTGTATATAAAGTAGTTCAAACTAGCTCCACCTCCAGCAGCTACAACAGTAACATGCTGCTTATACACTGATGCTTCAGTATTAATAATCTAATGATGTCATGTACAATAATATATCAGTCAGAAGGAACAAACCACTACTTTTACTGCAATACTTTAACTACAGTTTGCTGCTAATACTTATATAATTTTACTTGAGAAGGATTTTTCATGCAGCACTTTTACTTGTAATGGAGTATTTTTACATTGCTGTATTGGTACTTTTACTTGAGTAAAGGATCTGAGTAATTCCTCCACAACTGTCAGTATAAACCGGAGAAGCATATAAGGGCACACTCCTCTCACTCGACACCTACAGCCGCACTATAAATACCAGCTGGTGCTCTGTACACACTCAAGTTCTAGTTTTTTTTAGTGTAATTCATTTTTTTTTTTCAAAATTCACAGTGTCTGCTGCTCAGTTTTCTCTCTTTCCTCGAGTGTGGTGAGGCGAGATGTTAAAGAATTTCAATCAGAGGCTGGATAGAAAAGATCAATGATTCAAAAAAGAAAAAAAAAAAAAAAAAGAGAAAGAAGTAAATTCTGGTTGTTGGCTGTTGTGAGTTATTCCTGACACAGCTTAACTGAGAAAAGCGTTCCTGTGAGTCGTGTAACTGAAGCCTCACTCTCCCACCATCCCAACCTTTCATCTCTTCATCATCCGAGTCCTACGCTTTATTCAGATACTCCAGCAGTGGGATATCTCACTCCTTGGCTTCTGCAGGAAAGTGGGAAAAATAGTGAAAATACAGAAAAACAATGCAGAGTAAAAACAGGCGCAATTAAGCAAAAACAAGCATGTTTGGGGAGCGAGAGAGGTAAGGGGTAGGATTTTAATTATCGCCAGTGTTTTCTCCTCCAGCCTCTAATTACACAGGGGATCAGTCTGAAGGTTTTTATAGGTGCTTCAGGACTGCAGAGTATTTCCTTGTTGTTTGGGCCCATGCTGGGATCCTGTCATCCAGATGACGACTGAGACTGAAGTGTATAATTTGCAGCCACACACACTCATGGACTGGTGGATGGTTTTGTGTAGGTAGCTCTGCTGTTTTAAGATGCCGGATGTATATTTCAGTAGCAGGGATGAGTTCGAGGAGATGTGTGTCTGTTCTTGACTGAATCTTGCAACATGCTGCTATCCTCCTTCGCACTTATCGCTCAGAGAGGCAGCTCTCTCTCCTCACTCTCACACATAACACGAGTCACTCGCAGCGCACTTTGATGTGTTTACATTTAGGGCCCTATTTTAACCCGTGCAACTGCAACGACAAGAGCAAGATGGTAGGTAGGCGCACGGACAGTGTGGGTGCCTCCACATGCTATTTTGGTTCATGTATGTGCAGCAGGGCAACGTGCGAAAGGGCGAAGGTTGGAGGTGAATATAGATCAGCAGGTGTGGTGATTATTAAATATTTTCTCAGCCAATCACATCACTGGTCTCATAGCTCTGAAACGCTTGTGCCAATCACAGTTAAACGTGATAACGACAGCTCAACAAAGGGAAAGCTTTTCTTGAGGAAATGTCTGGATGGTTCAGAGCGTCATGACATGAACACACATCACCACTAATCTGCATCACTATAATAACAATAGAAATAAAAAATAAAGAAAGTTGATTTGGTAAAGCTGTTCATATGATTATATCAGACCAACATGTATCTCCCCACATACATGGTCACATAGTTTAGTAACTAATGTTACACAACAGCGTTTGCACTTCAATGTCCTTGAAGAAGAAAACATGAGACGCTACTGTTGCTAAAAAGAAAGTTGGAAAAGAGGCTGATGAGCTAACTTGACGTCTCCTCCATAAAAAAACAAAATATCAAGTTATAACTGACCAGTCTGATGTGTGTAGAAGTGTTTGTAGTTATTCTGTAGCAACCTGGTGACATCAGGCGATTTAATGAAGGTAAACACAGTGAAGGGCTGTGCGTAATGGCACTGCGCTCTTGCGCAGCACTCAGAGGCTCAGAGATCTATAAACATATCAATCCTGCTGCCTTCAGCAGGGATTTAATGAACGGAAGAAGCTTCTCATATGGTATAAACAGCTGTGGACAGCAAACACTGTAAGAATCATCCACATAGAACAATGCAGACTGATCACTGGCTTTCCTGCTTTAACCACATTATATGTTATTTACTGTGCTGATTTTGGTTGGAGAATGTTTAATTGAAATAAATTATTCATATCTTAAGCATTAATACATTGTTGCAGCACATCTGCAGCAGGTATTTAGTTTGATCCTGATAAAATCACCAAAGCAGCAGTGGATTGACGTTGTGTCACAAATACACTGAGACATCTAGGACCAAATTTCAACCAAAATACAACAACTGTCTTTGTGCTGCTTCATTTGAAGTAAATACCACAAAAATACCCTATAAAACGTCAGAAAATAGTGAAAAATGCCCGTCACCATCTTGTTGATGTCTTCAAATTGATTGTTCTGTCCAACCAACAGTCTAAAGCAAAAAAATATTTAGCTTTACTATGACACAAGACAAAAACATCAACAAATCTTTGGACTTGAGAAGCTGGAACCAGCAAATGTTTGACACTGTTGCTTGAAAAATGACTCAAATGATTAATAGGTCATCAAAATAGTTATAGATTCATTTTCTGTCAATGGATGTTGAGGATTACTCGACTAATCGTTTCAGTCTAAACCAGCAACAGAAATCATTTTGGTCTTGTTTCTTCATACAGCCTATATGTTGTATAAACAGTTTAATTTACCAGGCAGTAATCCTGATGATCAGAGGGAATTTCAATATCTCTACACACATGCACAGACCTCTGTGTTACATCTGTGTGTGGGTATGACTGTGTTACATAATTCAGCAACACATGTTTAATGCTGCATTGAGAATATAATTGAATCTGAGAGAGCAGCGTATGTGTGTGTGTGCATTGATACATATCTGAGCTGACGGACGGGAGACTGTAAGCTGCTTAACCCTGCGCTGACTCAGGACACTTGCAATTCCTCTGTTCCTTGAGAGAGAGAGAGAGGAGCTGTGATCAACATCTTTGGGTGTAAAATATCCGAGCGATAGAGGATCAACCAGCTTGAAGATGCGGGTCTAACTTCACCCGTTACAGCAGGAAAAGGGATTCAGTTTAAAAAAAACAGCCTTTGTTATAAGTGAGAAGCATCAGCAGGATGGAGAAATGGCTTCACTGCCTTCCACAGACACAGTGGGATGAGTTACCAGCTTGGTTTCATATGTTACTGTATCCTCTGTTTAAAAAGCTAATAAACCAAATAACATTTTAAAGAGACATAAAATCCTTCTGGCTACCAAACTCTGCATCCTCTTCTCTCACAGTTTTTTACAGTCCAGCTGTAATTTGCAGTGATTCCCAAAACTTCATTTGTGTGATCGTCATCAGCTGTGATTGGTGCAGAACAAATAGCAGATGCATCACTCACTAATCCAATTTCAGTCCCGTTTCCGGTCTCCTCAGCAGTCCTCATGGTGCAGTCAGTGGAAGAAGTATCCCCCTAAAAATGAAAGGACTAATATTCTGTGTTTTTGCCATCATAGTGCTCACACCTGTTCAAGGTAAGACAACGTAGTTTCTGGGTTTAATGCAGGTGTTTTCTGTTCTAAAACATTAAGACTTTGCACATTTAACACCTCAAAGTCCAAAAACTGGGCATAAAAACAGATTCTTGTTAGTTTCACAACATTTTGTTTAACTAATAATAAATTAATAGTAAATAGCTATATGTATTAATTTCTATCAAGTAAATAGCCCACTTGAATTGTGAAATATTAACAAGACCTGTTTTTAAAATAATGTCCATACTCATGTTCTGTTACACTGATATATTTTTATATATAGAAAAGGATTTGAGAGGTAATATAAAGCTCTGTCTATAAAGTCATACAGTCAGTGGCCAGTTTATTAAGTACAATTAAATACAACTAATACAGTCTAATACAACAGCCCTGCAATAATGTAAGTAAGTCTAAAATATTCAGTTTCCTATAACGTTAGACAAGCAAAGCAGCAAATGTTCACATCTAATAAGCTGGATTCCTCACATTTTTGGCATTTTGCATGAAAAATTACTTCTTTACTTAATTAAAATCAAAATAGTTGCAGATTTATTGTTTTATCTGTCATTTGGCTAATGAATCAATCGGCTGATTTTACAGTAAATCTTATCTTCATGACAGTTATAAACGTTTGTTTTTGTTGAAACTGTTTTAAAGCGCTGTTGATTCAACTTTATGGTCATTTTGGAGGTTGTAGAGCATAAATACATCATATTCATGAAGGCAGGATTTATTGTAGAGCTTTTGCATCAGACTACATTAGTTTTAGCCGGATGTACTTAATAAACTGGCAACTGAGTGCATGTTAAGCCTTCCGGGTTAAAATAACAAATGCTACAGGTTGAAAACATTTGGACAATAAGTCTGTTTTCCCCTCACAATTAACCCCAACTTACTACCCTGTGTCTGCTGGTCCACCTGAGCTAGCACTAGCTAACGAGATGAGAGGGGATAAGGATTGTGAGTCTCACTTAAACTCATTTTGTGGGCCCGAGGAAGAGATTAGCCCTCCTCCAGTAGCACTGAATACAGCCATTTGGCAACTAGCCCTGAGAATGAACTCTAAACCTAAATCTCACACAGAGAAACACTGAGGTCCAAAAGTACCTGGAGCTGTATTCATAAAGCTTTCTAGAGCAAAGAGTTGCTCCTAGTAATGAAACTGTGATGTTTTCTAAGAATTTACCCTTAAAGTGAAAACTAGATCCTGTTAAAGATAAAAGTTATTCTCAAAGCATCTCAGCCCTTCAGAGAGCTCCTAAGGTGAAAAACTGTTAAGAGTAGGGAGGAGGACTTTTAAGAGGCTTAAGAGTTTCTGAAGCAGCAGAGCCAGGAGAAACATTCGCCGAACGCCGAATGACAGTGAGTAAATGAAACGCTACAGATTAGATTGTGGAGGGATAATGTTTGTGGTTGATATCATTAGAGATACACTCACATCTCTGACCCAACACAATAACGCTATAATGCCAGAAATTAAAGTGATCACAACATTAAGATATTTGGCAACTGGAAAAATTTGGAATTTGCTGGCAGCTAAAAAAAAAGATTTACATGCCAACCAACGCTGCTACTTATATAGACTGGCCAACAATTACAGAAACTGATGACAGCTGAACCATTTTTACCCCGTTAATATCAAATAGATTAAGTACTAAAATGACCAGCATAGTGAATAAACATAAGAAAATAAATATAACAATTATCAGCATGTGAACAGGCTACTGCACAAGTAGCCTTATATGGTCTGTGTTTTCAAACTTTTTGAGGCTACTTTTAAAGTATGGCTCACAATTAATTCAACGGAGATGTTTATTACATAAGATAGTATTTATAATCACACCATGTCTTAATAGAGACTAAATTCTATGATTAGTCATATTGATTTCACTATCCATTATCATTAACAGTGTATTTTTATTTCTTTTCTGTTTTTTGTTTTTTTTGGATCAACCAATCACACTTTTTAAAAGAATGAGTCATACCTAGTATCAGGGTCAACTACACCTCCTCACTGAGGTAAAAGTTTCTGTCCCTTCTTTGCTCAGAGTTGCTCTGAGAATTTTCCTAAATCAATCCTAAGCTCCAACTCCTTGCTAGAAATGTTTAGGCTAAGTTAGGAGCCCTCTGAGAGTTTTCTCAGGATGTTTGTGAATACGACCCCTGAATACTACCATGTTGTATCCAAATGTGCTGTCTAAATAGTTTGAATTATGTTTGAATATGAAAAGTCAGTTTTTATTAGCTTGAAATATGAGTTTTCGGAGGCAACGTTTGATACCCATTTCACACCGCCAATAAATCACAAATTTTACGAAGCGGCCTCTTTGCATTATCAGAGCTAATGTGTGCATTTATGTGGTAGGAAACTAAGAGTTTGTCCCACTCCTGCACTGTATCCTGCCGCCAACTCTTTCTATTAACTCCAGTATCTCTCTGGTTAATAAAAACACGATGCTGACCTAAGACTTGGAGCACTCCCCGAATAACTCGAGTCATCCACTCAAAGAAACAGATTCCAGACTGCCGGAGAATAAACAAAATACTTCTGAGATGCTTAAGTGCTCGGCAGAATGTGGCTCATCAGTTTGGCTTTCGACAACCCTCCAACATTTCACACATCCTGCTCCTCTAAATGGTAAATGTGTCCAACAAGCAATTACATGTCTCAAAATCCAGAATAACTCAAAACATTATTAACATTTAATTTTCAGTGTTACTTTAACAATTATTCTTCATTATTTTCATTGTTTGCTAGAGTCACCTTTGGCAACACATTACGCCAGTAAAGCTTTATCGTATTAAACTGTATTGTCTCTGTGATGCTCTTTGGGCTCAGGTGATGAAGAGGAGCAGCAGGAGAAGCTCATGGAGGCGGTGGCATTTGAGGAAGAGGAGGAGTTGCTAGAGTGTTTCCGTTGTGACCTGGGCTTCTGGGATGCCTGCTACACCACCGAAACCAACTGCAGCGTTGGGGAGCGCTGCTACACAGGCCGAGGGAAGGCAGGTGAGTCGGATAAGATTGTATTTTTTGTCAGTGCACGTGTTTACTGAGAAATATCTGAGCATTTTTTCATTCAATTAACTTTGATGTAACTTATGTCATGATCAATATCTCCATCTTTTCTCCCCAGCTGACGTTCTGGACGTTAAGACGTTGGGTTGTGTGAAAGCAGAGGAGTGTAATGTGGAGACCACGGTGGAGCTGTTCCCTAACAAAACCGTCTTTGTCATGACCAAACACTGCTGCGACACGTCCTTCTGCAACTCAGCACACAAACTTCCAGTCAACGTGTTTTTGTACCTCACTGTGGCCGTTCTGACTTTGTGGCATCTCACTGAAGCCTCGACATGATCACAATAACTAACCTGCTTTTATTTAGTGAATGCTGTCAAAACTAATATTTTTTGTTCTGTAAATTCTTCCCAGAACAATAAATATTAGTGTCGTCTGCAAATTAAACAAATTTCAATATTTTTGATATCCTTAATATGTTATTTATTTACAAAATGAACAATTTAAGGCCTAATACTGACCCCTGTGGGACTCCACAAGTAATATCCATACATGTGTAAATCAACATGTATGGCTTTTCATGTTTTTTTTAAAAATATTTTAAGCTCTGCACAGCATTTAAAAAGCATGGAGTACCTTGTGATGCGCTCCCACCCCAACACCCTTTGACAGCAGTAATTACCACCAGGACTGAACTGCAGCTTCGGTTTATAACAAACATTCCTCTTGTGACATCAAACCACTCACAGTAACAAAAAGTTGGGAAAAAGATTTTCAGTCTCTCAACCTTGATTGGAATTGGCCGACAGTCTGGAAACATCATTTTCCTCATCTAAAAACCTCCTTCAGCACATAATTCACCACAAGTTTGTGCACAAATTTTACTTTACGCCGGATTGCAGATTTAGATTAAACAGTGACTTATGCACTAAATGTTCTGGCTCTGTTAGAGGAGATTACTTACATATGTTCTAATATTACTCTATCAAACTTTTTTGGTAATATATCAATAAGATTGTTGGAACCATCATTGATTAAGTCCTTCCCAGCTGCCCTGCTCCTCATCTTATTGGGTACAATCCAAATATATTGTTATTGTTTCATGAGAAATGGATAATATTAGCTACCCCAGCTACTGTGGAGAAAACCATTATTAAGAATTGGTTTGAACCCTCTACTGTCATGAAGAGAACGTGGCTAAATCTTTTTTCAGATTTGTTTACTTGAAAGGTCCACTGCCTGAATTAACGGGTCTGTATCTGATACTGTGATCAACTGATCTAAAGCTATCATGATTACTCAGGGGCTTAACTAAAGCCAACTTTGGCCTTGCCTTGAACTCATTTCCTTTCACATAACCCTTTCTATTTAGTACTATAGGCCATGTACATAAATGTATATGTTCATATGTGTATGTTTGTAATTAGCAGTTTGTTGTCTCTGTTGTCGTTGTGGTCATTTGTTTCTGTGGATTTACTATGTATGCTGTTCTGTGTCTAGGGTGTTTTGTTTAATTGTGCATTTACATTGACTCATAGTTATTATTTATTTGGGCTTTTTTCTGTATTATTATTCTTTGTCTTTATTTTGCTCTTTTCCTTTTTTGCATTTGTTGTTTATTTATTTATAGTTATTATTATTATTATTATTTTATTTTTTGCTCTTGTCTTTTTTTCATTCCAGTTGACTAACTCCTGATCCCACAGTGGAGTTTTCTATGTGCTTTGTGATCTACAACCTTGTTTTGCATTATCTCAATAAACAATTGATCACAAAAAATTATAATAATAAAGATTTATTTACTCTGTATTGTTCACTCATAAAACTGTATCTGAATTACTGTATGGAGGTAAGGGGTAACACCTACAAAAGCACCGTATACTCATTGTGCATACTACAAAAAAGAGCCATGAGGATACTAAATAATGTAGGACTTGGTGAACACGCTAACAAGCTGTTTTTAAAGACATATGCTTTGAAGGTCATGGGTCTGGTAGAATTTAAGACGGCACAAATAATGTTCAAAGCAAGAAATAATTGACTTCCTGGCAACGAATAAAAAATGTTCTTAGACAGAGAGGGGGGTTACAACTTAAGAGGAAAATTTAATTTAAAAAACATTGTGTTTGTGCCACTCTGGAGAGTATGTGTATTTCAATTTGTGGGGTGAAATTTGTGGAATGGTTTAGATGTAGAGCTCAAGCAAAATAAACATATAAATCAATTCAAGAAGATGTACAAAAAATATTTTTTGAGAGGTACGGGGACGAGGAGGGGGCTTGTTTCTCTCAGGACTGTGACACTCGTTGTTGATGATGTTGCTGTTGTTGCTGTTATTGTTTTTTTTCTCTGTGAGTGTTGGGACATGCTGGATGGGCACCCACACAATGACTATGTATGTGTAAACAGGAAAAACATTAAGGTAATTATTTAAGTTATATTTGATTGACACTAGTGTAAATATTTAAGTTATACATGATAAACATTAAGGTAATTATTTATGTGTATATATGATAAACATTAAATTCATTATTTAAGTACAAAAAAAGGATAGGACCATATAAGTGTAAACTTCTTCCATTTCCTTTTTCATACATGTAATATTTATTTATGGTGTTTATTGAGAATTTGCTGTATAAGTTTACTATTAATGTTATTGGTTATTATTGTTTTATTTTCTTATTTATTATTTGTTACATGTTTGAAATAAAAAAAAGGAAAAAACTGCTTAAAGTGATGCAGAAAGGACAACAACCACATAGTGAAGGAAAATCAGCAGCTTTACAGGATTTTTGTACATTTTGTTCTAACTTTATTTCTTCTTATTAGTTCTAACTTAAAAAACAATATTTAGATGATGACGGCATGAAAGTTAGTAATTTAAATTTGTCTTAGATTAGATTTGTCTATAATCTAACTGAAGAGCAAATCAGTTTGTATCATATTTAATATTTTGTAAATACAGTATTTAAATTGAACAAAACATGAAAAAAATGAGCTTGGTATGTTCTATGCAACAATTTAAACCTTTGTAACAAGCACAAAATGTTTTTGTGCTACAGCGTGTTTACCCATAAAAGAATTCTTGTCAAGTGTTTAGAAACATGCAGCCAAATGCCTACCACCTCAGCTTGCTTTTCCCCAAATGCAAATAAAAACTTGAGGGACTGACTGCACACACTGACCACAGAGCTATAGAAATATGTTTCAAGTTGCAGCACAAACAGTTCAGCTGCGGCTGAGCGGCTCCCCAGCAGAGGGCAGAAGCTCCTCTTTCATGAAGCCCTGAAGGTCCAAATCTTTGTCCTCCAGGTCCAGGCTCAAGAACTTCTCCACCACGGACCTGCACCTGTCAGGTACACAAACATGTTCAACACACACTGCTCTGTACTGAAGGTTTGCTTTGCCATTCTGTGAAGTTTGAGTCAAACAAACCTGTTGGCCTGCTCATCTGATGACGCTTTGTCAATGCGTTTGACGGGTCTTCCTGTCCTGTAGAGTTCAGACACCTGACCAAACGCACGCCCACAGTCAGCTTATGTGAGCATGCTTCTTTGTGTGTGTGTGTGTGTGTGTGTGTGTGTGTGTGTGTGTGTTGGGTGTCTGTCCTTTCATGATTAATTGGGACGGCTTGTCCAATTGGGGACAAAAGCCGTGTCCCCACTTGTGAAAATGCTGATTTTTGGGTCAGTGGTTAAGGTTAGGGTTAGGGTAAGTCTCCAGGAAATTAATGTAAGTCTATGTAATGTCCCCAAAAGTGACCTAAGCAAACATGTGTGTGTCTTTACCTCCACTGCTCTCTGTACAAGGCCAGTTGGCAAACCTGCCAGTGTAGCAATGTTGGCAGCATAGCTGGACTGGCAGATCCCTTCCTTCAGTTGGTACAGGAACACTAACTCATCCCCATCCACTGCTGTCTCTAGAGTCTTAACACACACACACGGACCTATTAATACACAACCACATACACACAAAAATAACATACACATACTTCTAATGAGGTAAAACAGATCTGAAGTGGAGCCTCATTAGCTACTTGGGCATTTGGAAGTTTCCTCTGTCAACAAAACTCTACACCACATTAGTTTGCCATCATATAACTTCATTGTGCATTCACACAAGCGCTTCAGGCTACTTGTCATCATTGTGCAAGCTCAGTTAGAGTATCTCTCAGTACCAGCAGAGACAGCAGGTCAGAGGAGGGTAGCAGGCCTAGCTGCAGCAAACTGTGGAAGTTAGTAGCCAACAGGACGTGAGGGACATCTACTGCAGCTTTTCTCAGCCAATGAGAGATTGACGCAGCCAGCAAGGACAGCCCATCCACCTGAAGGGGAACATTAAACTGTTGGCTGTGTTTCCCAAGGATGAAGTTGCGATTGGATAAAGGTCTTAATTCAGGTTAAGCTGTTTACATAAACCCTTGATAGCCTGACAATGAGTTGCTGCCACAAATTAACCAATTAACAGAACATTCCTGCCCACTGTCTGCCCACCAGATGTCCCCTTTCTCTCTGAGAAAACAAGATATTATGAATACAAATGATCATATTCCATCACAATCTGTGATCTCCTGGATGCTAATGTTACTTCATCCTCATCAGTGACTTTGTATTGTCTGGCAATGGAAAAATATGCATCTTTATCATGCACATGCATACGAGAATGTAATTTTATGTGTATGTAAATATAGTCAACATTTTTTACTTTAAATGTGTTTTTCATAAATAGATAATTAGATATATTTGGAAGATACACCTCAGAGAAGACGAAACACCTCAGAGAGGAAGAAAACACCTCAACAGAACTTCTTCGTAACTCACAAACTCATTCAATTCATATTCAGCAGGCTACAGATTCTCCACAAAGGAGAGCTGTTCCCACCAACATGCACCACTCACAGGAGAGGAGAGGAACAGCAGCAGCAGTTTAGGTCTGCAGACGTCAACATGTTGATGTCGCCTCCTACAGGCAAAGAAAGCAATGGCTGTTGCAATTTTTAATACTTGCAGGTAATGAGTGTTAAAGCTGCCATTTCTTTCTCAGAGCTGTTGATCTTATGTCTTACTTTTAAGCTTGTACCACCAGAGAGAATGAGTTACACTAGCCTCCAGCAGATATTACTACAAATACTCAGATATAACAGAAATACAGTTGATCTTGTGGTAGTAAAACACAATGAATTTATGATTTATTTCCCTTTGTTGACATCTATTAACCTACTATGCTAATTTTATTCTAGGGTTTTCTTTTCCTTAAATAAAATATTGTTTGGACCCTTTCCTTCCCTCTCCAAAGTATGAACTCTGTAGCTGCTGTGCCTCAATTTCTAAAAAGTCATGATTCATTTCTTTGCCTGTGGATGGCGCACACTTGCACTTCTATATTTGCCTTCTAAACTGCTGCTGCTGCTATTTTCTTGCTGATGGGTGGCACATGTTGGGCTGAACTGAAGGTCTGTTCATGCTGCAGCTCTAAATTGGATAATACTGTCTGGGATTGGTTTCAGTTGCTTCACATTAACGGAACTGTGTGTCCTCGTTGTGTGTATGTGCATATGTATTTAATTCACAAAGCTTCTCCTTACAGTGTTAGTTCCTTTTCCAAATTCATCGATGAGAACTAATGAGTTGCCAGTACTGCTGTTGAGAGCCTGGGCCATCTGGAGAATACAGACACAAACAGTTATACTACACTTTATTGTTTTATTGTGTGTGTGTGTGTATGTGTGTGTGTGTGTGTGTGTGTGTGTGTGTGTGTGTATGTGATGGTGATGAATGTAGGCAGTAAATGTTTTTTAAAAAATGTCTTGACAGGTGGAGAGTGGGAGTGGAGCTGGAGGACAGTAGTATTGGAAGTTCATGTCTTTTATTTCCACGCCCACTCACTGACACACACACACACACAGACAGACAGACAGACACACACACACACACACACACACACACAGACAGACAGACAGACACACACACACACACACACACACACACAGAAGCTTGTGTGCATAAAAGTGTGTATGTGTGAGTGTGTTTTAGGTACCTGGTTGAGGTCTATCATGAAGGTGCTGAGGCCCACAGACACAGACTCTCTGCTCTGCATGCGGGCATAGATTCCATCCACCAGACCAATCTCTGCCTCCTTTGCTGGCACGTCAGAGCCGATCAGAGCCATATAAACAATAAGACCCACCTGCCAAAGACGGTTAAGTTAGGTTAAGTCAGAGCTGGAAAACAAAAGGTCACCAGTGTCACATCAGTGATTCAAGAAAGCAGCCTGGGGATGGATGGTAGAAATAGGGAAGATTCACATCCATCACAAAGTTCACGTCATCAGACAACTCAAAAAGATACTACACATTGACAAAATGACAGTATATCAATTTAATTTAATGACATTGATCGATGTAGTTTCGCTGATGTGAGGCATCCATGTCTGCTTGGTTTTGAGGCACATCCATATTATGAAGGGCCAAGTCAGACATATCTGAGATTTCAAAAATATAATAATTAAGACTTGGATGTTGACATGAGCACTATTTGGAAGTCGAAAACTCATTATTTCAATATCTCTAATATGACTTGACATAAACTCCTCCAGTTGAGTGTAAGATGAAGAAATTCTGACTGTCCTACCTGTTTGAGGTAGATGCTCTTTCCAGATGAGTTGGGTCCAGTGATGATCTTGACTCTGCCTTGTGACTCAGAGCTCTGGAGAGAGTTGGCCACAAACACAGGAGAGCACAACTCTAACAGCGGGTGTCTAGAAAATAAAAAAATCAGACATGTAGCACTCTTGTACAACACTCTTGAATCAAATACCACAAAAATATTGTTTTACATTAAGTGTGTTTACCTGCCCTGTGTGACTATTATCTTCCGGTGGTTGGCTAGCTTGGGTGAGGTGTAGCCGTACTCCTGGGAGGCGCTGCTCATAGCCATCAGACAGTCCAGCTCAGCAGTGAGATCCAGAACCTACACGATACACACATTAAACACATTGAATGTCCTGAAAAGATTTTTGTTTGACTAATGAAAGAGCAGTAAGCCAGAGCTCTAGTGTTGACAAGCCAGAACTCAACAGAGTTGTGCATGTGAATTGAGACAAAAGCTGTGTTTTAGCCATATTATCTTTTTTTACTGTAAAAACTATGAGACCTTATTTATTTTTCTTTTACATTAATTTAATTGAAAAGTTGCAATCTGCTAAATAGTTAGAAAATTCCCATCATAGCGACAACATTGTAAACATAATAATTCATCATTTGACCTAACAGTTCTCTCTGCACTCAAAAACAACAATTATATTTGCAGCTGCAGCAAATCCATCTATCATGAGACAAATATCACAGCACTGGAAAAGAACTTGTAATGGGATCAGGACCTGTTTCATAATTAAAATGAACAACACAACTAAAAGGAAAACTGACAGCTGATTACAACAAAATCCTCCTACACACATTAGCAATATTACTTCCATGCCAACAATCATATTGTTAGAGTGGGAGTCATGTTTTAAACACTTCATTTATGCTTATATATGGAAGTGCACCTTGTATAGGGAGGCGCTCCTCTCGAGGATTGCGTTCTGTAACTGAGTCATTACTGCCGTCTCCATGTCTGAGAAACAGGAAGTTTAATATCAGGAAAGTGAAGAATCTTGACAAGTGGATAGCGTTTGTTGTGGTTAAAAATGTCAGGTGCACAGCTATTAGGTAAATGTTCTGTTATTGAAAAAGTAAAAGACCTCTAATGTCACAGTGCAAGTCCCCTATGAGGTCGTCCAGCTCCTTGGTTCTCTGGCTGCGGTAGTGCAGACGATCCTCGGACAGAAACTAGCTCCCACACACACACATGGACATACATGAGCATGTGAACTTTTTTGTAGAACACACACAAACTAACAAAATGAAAATGCTGTAAAGATTAAACACAGACCATAAAATCAAGCCCTTCTATCTCAAAATCCTCTTTATCCACCATACTGGGCAGCCGAGGGACAGAGAGCAGGAATCCAATCTGTGAGGAGAATCAGACAATGATGTATGAGCACTGATGTGTGCGGTGCTCCAGAGAAACAATTTCCGCAACATCAGATAATAAGAATTCCACCAATAATATTGTATTCGTGGGCCGGATGTTTTTTGGAAACATATATCATTCAGGGCTTTTGTAGAGATAAATCTCAGACCAGAGGGATGTAGATGACACAGCAGGAGGGGATGCGAGCATCCAGATGCTCCAGCTCTCTCCTGGCAACGTCTGTCAGGAAGTCAGACAACCCCATCATCCTCCTCCTCTCTGACAGAGACATGGAACGTTGTTAAGACTTCTGATCGGCCACCATATAAACAGGCTCATAACATAAACATAGGCCTCTGATCAGGCTTTTCAACACTTGTTTAGTCAGTTTTATATCCAGTATGGTGGCACTTACTCTCATCAATGGCAGGGTCCACATTTGGTTTGATGGTGAAGCGTCTCTCGGCTATGCTGGTTTCAAAGTCCACCTACACGTCCCCCAATCAGAGGAGTTAAACTCCTTAACACTCAACATTGTGTAGTGTTGTTTAGTCTCAGATTTGCAGC
Organism: Thunnus thynnus; assembly: GCF_963924715.1. Classification (NCBI taxonomy): domain Eukaryota; kingdom Metazoa; phylum Chordata; class Actinopteri; order Scombriformes; family Scombridae; genus Thunnus; species Thunnus thynnus. Next base: position 16,593,049 of record NC_089526.1, on the reverse strand, counting down.
TGTGTATTAATGTGAGTGTCTCACAATGCGGCTTATAAGAGAGGCGATGTAGTGGAGGTCATCAGAGAGCCCTTCACTGATGTCACGAAACAGCTGAATGGACTGAGGCAGGTGACGCACCGTGTCCCGGATACACACTGCACTGTACACTGTCTGAAACACACACACACACGCACAAACACCAACAAACCTCTTTCTACACACTTAACAGAGCTTGTCACATGGATGTGGTAATAGTGTTGGTCCAACCTTGTAGAGACTTTGCCAGTCAGTCACTTTGGTATGAGAGAGAGACATCCTGCGCAGAAGAGTCTACCACACACACACACACACACACACACACACACACACACACACACACACACACACACACACACACACACATAAACTGGCTTTAGGCGGATGATGATGTTAGTTTTCAGGTGGTGACTCAGTAAGCATGGTGGTAAATGGTCACAGATGTAGAAGGAAGGAGGTTGTTGGTAATAGTTATTACTGGGATGTTTCTGATGTTGCGCAGCGAGGACTGCAGGGTGCTCAGGGAGTCTGAGTTCCGAGGTGACGTGAAGAAACGAATCACTTCCTGTCTCCTTTGTAACACAGCCAGGTCCAGTGTTGGCCGCAGAAACCACTGGCTAAGACAGAGGAGGTTATCACTTACACTTTCAGTACCTCTACGACAGAGAGCAGTACAAACTACAGTAGGACATGTCAACTTCTAGTTTCTGACAGTATTTTGTATACAAAATGATAATTAAATGAATAAAAACATGACAGATTTATATAAATGTACATTCCCACAATAATTATAGCATGGATTTAAAATCAACACAATATCATTGGTTACAGTTCCAAAAACAGATGATGCATTATGTTAGAAAAGCTGACACATTTATCTTGTTGCCATAGATACAAGCAGCAGTAAATTTTCTGCTTAAATCGCAGAACAGCTGTAAATATGTGACAAGAATTTTATGTCATTTTTGTTACTTTGGTAGTGTTTGTTTCTAATGTTCCTAATAATAAATGTTCATTTATAAATGAATATGAATGAATATTATTTTATATGACCAGTTAGTTATAATTATATCATTGTTATATTTATTAATTATTGTCTTTTATGCATTATGAAAAGCATTTCCTCTGTTTTTTTTTTAAATAAGCTATAAATTTGCCCTGCCTAGTAGTAGTAGCCAGCCTTAGTAGTCATATTAATAGTAAAGGTGGTAGTAGTTGTGGTGATGTAGCATTACTAACGGTATCTGACATCAGTTCCCCATACCAAATGCTTACATTTGGCACAGCTATTATACAGCAGGGCAATAAAGGCACCAGTTAAGTTTAACTGATGTCTTAAAACACCTGTCTTTTGATTAAGTTAAGGCCTCTTCATTATTTTGTTGTCTGTGTGATTCGACCCTAGCAAGAGATGTTTCTCACCGTAGCAGTTTGGAGCCAAACTTGCACCTGCAGCGGTTCAATATTCCTACAACACACAATAATAGCAAGAGGTTGATGTAAACAGCATTACATTGGGCAGAGAAGTGATAAAATCCTGAAATTCAACAGTCTGAGCAACATACCGTAAAGACTGAGTCCTTCTTTTTCACCTGAATGCAGCTTGTACACCGATGGGTGAAGTTCTGATTTGAAGATCTGCAGAACGCTGAAACAAATACAAAATCCACAGTGATCTCTCGACCAAACTTTGTTTCTTTCTTCATGTTTTTGCTTGCATCACCTAATAATGAATCTGATTTGAATAATGTATTTTATACATAACAATTAATAATTTTATACAAAATAAAAAGAAAATAAAAAATAAGATATCACAGAACTAACAACTCATTATTTTGCATGTAATAGTTGAACTGTGTATTAAACAGCTGTACTGTAGATTTCAGTTATGGAAGAGGGAACAATTCATGAGAGACTCAGAAGATCAGTTTCAGCCTTTAGGGAAATACCTGTGTACTGGACAAAGATCATTAACGTAATAGAGTCTGTGCTAGAACACTCTTACCTGTAGGTGTCTCGGTCAATACACACCACACCTTTACTATATTGGGAAGAAACACAATGCACATTTCAGAGAAACAGAGATTCAAAGAGAATGAAAATTGTTCATTCATGGAAACGTCTGCATCACATTTGACGGGTTTGGTTTGATGATAGATAGAGAATAATAAGTATAATGTAGTAATGTAAAATGTAATACAGTAGATGTATAAATACCAAGAAAACACAATGCTGCAAATGCATGATTCACTGCTGCGTGTTTGACAGACTAAACATGTGTAGCTAAATACAGTGCAGTAAAAAGTCACTCATTGAAAAAACTCTTTCATGGTCCTCATTATGGAAAATGTGTAATCACAGTCCTGTGTGTGTGTGTGTGTGTGTGTGTGAATTACTACATTTATGTGTGTCTTACAGTGTGTAGGCGTGAAACTGTAGGATAGGAACTCCAACACTGCTGTCTTCCAGCTCCACTCCCACTCTCCTCCTGTCCAGACATTTTAACAGAGCACCCACTGCCCTCAGCTACCCAACACACATACACACACATACAAACACAAATGAACACACAAAAAAACAAGAAAATGATTGACAATTCGTGATCAGCTCTTGCAGAATGATGGACTGATGGATGAGATCATATGTAGTGTAGACAGCTGGCTCACCATCAGGAGTGAGTCGAAGGAGATACAGGAGGAGAGATAGGACATTTTGTCTCTCTCTGAAATTAAGGCAGACAGGAAAGGCAGATGGGCAGCAAGTAGCCTCTGCTTACCAACCTCCAGGCCTGCAACATTCAAAACTGATTCTAAATTAAGCCATTTATTGTGGAAAATCATCCATTTAATACAATCTTGCCTACAAATTGATGAGGATATTTGCATTTTATGAGTGGGTGTCTGTTTACCAAAGTCAACATATGGATAAGTAACCACCTCTGGTTTGTAGTCTGGGTTTGAACCTGGGATACAACAGAAATGAGTTTGAAATAAAAATAATAATAGTTAGTTTTGTGAAAGAAAAAGTTCTTATCAAAGAACTGGTTTCACATGATAGCACTGTCTCACTAGACTGTGCTCAGTAAAAGCCTTATAAAACTGTGTATTACATCACTGTTCTCTCTTATCACACTAACTGGCTGCAGTGTTGAGCATCTCTAATCTCACATCATTCCCTTGACCCAGAAACGTCTTGTCTCTCACCACTTCAAAAACAAAAAAAGCACAAATCCCCTGGTGCATTTTCTCCCAGGGCTCACCCAGTTGTTGCAAGAAGCGGGTCATGCAGCGCTCCTGCTTTGCACTGGTAAGAATGACATGGGGACAAACCTCCTGGATGACTACACAACAGAAATAAGAGAAACAGAGGAACAAAATGAAAACACAAGTGTCAGATTATAGACAAGACAATAATTTTTTGAGCTATTAAAAAACACCTCATCCAATTTGGGGAAGAGACTGAGTTAATGGCTGATGCACTGTTTACCTCTGGCCAGCAGGCGGAGCTCGTGGTTGTCAGGAGTGTCTACCATGTAGTGTAAAGAGGAGTCTTTACTGTCATAGAAACAAAGACCCAACTGGCCATGCTGTGCCAAAACACTCAGTAAAACCTAGGAATAAACAGAGACAGACAGGAGTTTGCATGTCAGTGCTGCAGCCCAGTTAGCTGCTGGTGATATGTGAGGTCTGAGCTGGACTCCTAACTTACCTCAGGTGAGTCTTCCTCCTCTTCTTCATCACCACTTAGACCAGCAGGACCGAAAACTTCCCCTCCTCCTCCTCCTCTTCTCAGACTTCCCAGTGCTGCCATGAAGACTTATTTCTGCATAGGAGCAGTCAAATTAAGCTAGTAATGGTAATTTGACTGTATAAAAAGGGCACAATATGTAAACCTACAGACTTTTAGCTAGCTATCTAAGATTAAATGTATTCAAGTTAAGCGCCATTTAGCTAGGCTGGCTATTTTAAGCTAGCTTACTTTAGCCATAATAACAGTCCCGTCTCTTTTAGTTAGCTAACACTTACATGATAGGCTGGGGCTTTTATAAGTAAAGCCAACAAGCCGTATGTATCGAAAAAAAAGTCCGACTTATAACTGAAAGGAGGGCGATAAAATATTTTTATCTGTGGTAGCGGAGAGCTAATGCTAACGTTACCCCTTTAAAAGCGCTACTTGGCGCGCCCGTTCCGTTGCCATGACAACAGGTGTCTTGTTAAATGTCCATCTTGTTGACGTCATCAGTTATTTACTGATCTTCATTAGTTTAACAGACCTGCACAAACAAAACTTAGTCAGACTTTGTATTAGCTTTGACGAAAACAACAATAACTAAAAGAAAAAGTAGGATGGGAAGAAACAGTGGACTGTCCTGGTGACCTGCAAAGGTGGAATATAAAAAAGTAGTATTTTATTGACTAAACAATTAATTGAGAAAAAAATCGGCAGATTTATTAATAATGAAAATAATCCTAAATTGCAGTCCTATAGTAGATCATAACTAGATTAGTATTATAGTTATAATTACAATAGAAACTGCAATGGAACAGCAGTAATGACAACAAGTTATAATATGAGTCATTTATTTTATACACAATGAAAGAAACAGTCAGATACAACAACATTACCCCCCAAAATCCCAAACTTTCCCCCCAGTGAGCTTTATGTTAAAGCAATAAATAATAATAAATACACTTATCATATAGTATGCACATAATATTTCATATAAAAGAAAACATAAATTCTTGGTACATCGCAGTGATTGACAAAAGGTTTCTGTCAAGGAGCTGGGTGAGTGGAGCAGGTGGACCCAAACGCAGAGACGGTAGGCAGGGAAAATCCGATGCAGATATTTTTAATGAAAATGCAAAAAGTCACAGGAACATTGAACAAAAGCAGACAACTTGACAAAGACTGAACTGAAAACTGGACTATAAATACACAGGGAGTGATTGCAAATGAAACACAGGTGAGGTAAACGAGACACAGGTGAGACACATGAAATAATCAAACACAGGAAGCAAAGTGACCAGACACAATGAAGAAATATTTCAAAATAAATCAGGAACAACACACAAGGGAACAGAGAAAACCAAAACCAGGAAACACATGCAACACAAATGAAAGAATCCCTCAAAAAGTCCAACTAAAACAGAAAAGGTCTGAGGGCATCAGAAGGATAACAAATCCAAGGAAGTCAAAAGAACAAAAACACAAGGAGTCCGAAAAAAACACACAAAAGTCCATCCAGGGTGTGACAGTTTCATATTGTGTTTGTGTGTAAGTGTGTGAGTGTACACTAAGAGCACATTATTGAGTAGAAAGCAGGTAGCGCTGGAGAAAAGGGGGAAGAGGCAGTTTGTCAGTTTGATTCTGCCTCTGTTGCCCTAAAGACTGACGAATGGAGAGTCCACATAAAGCCATCAGGGCGGGCGGATCACCTGAGAAGGAGAGAGAAAGAAAAACTAAATTAGTTTATAGTTTGTGTTTTATAAGTTACAGTAACCATCCTCACTGTCACTGCTATTCTAACTGAGACAGATTAGTGTGAAAACATGACACTCACGTGTGGCACCGTTCAGGTATCGTAGTCGTATGCTGGCGCCTCCTCTCACACTGCTCACCGCTGGGAACAGCTCCACCCCACGAGGAAGGTCTTTAAAAGCAACGCCCAGGAAGCTGCCATCAACAACAAATCCCAGAGTGCCTGCGTCAGCGTCCAGGACCAGCAGGACGCGCTCAGGGATGGGGAGAGGTGTCTCTGCTCCCTCTGTGTCTTTCAGGATATGTGAAGTGAAAGACCTACAATCCTCCTGAGTCTCAGTGTGACACCTCCTCCTCTCTCTGGGGTACAGTCCCAGACTCTGTCCATTATACCAAAACTGATTGGTTTTGAGTTCCCAGCCCCAGGACTGCGAGTCTCCGCCCACCAGCACCTTGTACCCCGAGGCCTGCAGAGGACAGTTCTGCCTGGAAATACCCACGACAGCGTGACTCCCTCTGTGGCCGGGGCTCCACACCACCTCCCAGACATGAAGCCCACTCTTCACCCCCTTCTCTGCCCTCACGGCATCACTGCTCCGCTCGACAGGTGAACGTGTCACTTCATGTTTGCAGGCAGAGAGCAGGAGGTGAGGAGAGCGGTGGGCTGAGCTCCAGTGTGAGCGACTATCTCCCAAAGCGACTGGGGGGGAGCTCAGAATGACCATGAGACGAGAGGAGGTTGGGACAGCCAGCGAACATAAAGCTGATGAAGATGAAGGAGGGCTGTCAGCTGTCCTGCTGTACAGCCAGACGGACAGTGAGAGACCCATCAGTGGGAACAGTCTGCAGAGCTGAGCACAGGATACACACGGGCTCGGTCACCACTGCCTCTGTCAGGTGTCGTCAGAGAACTGTTGAGAAGAAAACCAACAAAACTCTAAGTTTAACACAGAAAAATACATGATTAATACTTCAGTAAGGAAATGGGATTTTAGGCAAAATGGTCTCTGTCATATTGTTACATATAACATATTATACTAAAAGTTAATTATTACTGATGCATATAAACAGCATTGTAATGTAGCTGGCCCAGGTGGAGTTAAATCTAGATATTTATATACCGTTGGTGGATTTAATTTACATTTTTTATGCTCATTATAGGTTTAAAAAATCCTGATCTGCAATAGTTGTCAGTGTGGATTAAAAGGTGGGTAAAAGGTACAATATTTCCCTCTGAAATCTAGTAGAGTAGAGGTATACAGTAGCCTCAAATTAAAACACTCAAGTCAAGCACAAGTACACCATAATTGCACTGAGGTACAGTACTTGAGTACATATTACAGTGCAGCATTCATGTGGAGATTATTATCAAGGAAAAGAATAGAGAAACAAATCAGCAGATAAATAACCAAAGACAGACATTTTAAAAAAGTTTCAGGTTCCTTCACCTGTTGGAGCAGCTCATAAAAAAGCTCACAATAAATCTTTGTCTCGTTTCCATCTTACCAGCTGTTTTGTTGACTCCTTCCCTGTTGTCTGCTGGATAGTTTCACTCTGCATCCGTCTGGTTTATAACAGACTCTTATCAGACGTCTTGTGCGTGTTATCGCTGCTCGGTATCGTAGCCGCTCCGTCCACTCCGGTGTTTTGGGACGACCTCCGGGACGGGAACAGCACAGTCCATCATTTCAGTCTGACGCCACACAGATCTGTAGTTACAAGGACGAGAGGTCCATGACGTGTTTGTAAACTGGTGCATCAAACACGGTGAAAAACAAGATACAGCCACTGTTAGATCACAAGCTGTCATCAGTTTTCCTCCATTTATCCAACCTGAATTTATTTATTTTTTAACGCGTTCTGTAATGAATGTAAACATAAATGGCGAAACATAAGAAGAGGATCAAACTCGGGCTTTTAATTAATAAGAAGATGAAAATGAAATAGAAGCCAAAGCGGCTCATTATTCCGGACAGCGCAGGCGCAGTGTTGAGTTGAGTGTATGCCCTCAACGCTGACTTGCAGGCAGTGGTGGAAGGTACTGTACTTAAAGATTCCCCTCCACTCAAAAGTATGTTTTTCTTCTTGTTCTTACAGTTGGGTGTTTGAGCTCCACTGTGCAGGGTTTGACACTAGAAGGCTGTTTTCACATTCATCTGCTGAAAATGGAAAGTTTCTCTGTGTTCATTGAAAACCCAATTTTAAAAGGTGGGCCTATGAGCATGATTTGTGACGTCACAAAGAGTTTGGAAGCCAGTCGTGGTCCAGTATGCAACTTAAAAAAGTGTGATGTGGAAATTTGAAGCCTCCAGTGCACAAACACTAAGGCTGAAATTATACTTTCCGTGTCTGTGAGTCCGCTAGGGTCCGCATGAATTTCGTCATCAGAGGGTGTATGCGTAGGCTCTGTGTGGACATCCACGTATGCACAATTGTATCTGCACGGATCTTTCTGTATGGTCACAGTGCTGTGTTTCTGTAGACAGTGATCTACTATGCATGTGTGGAATGTGTTCTCCAAGCAGAACCCAGAAGGTAATATAAACAGAACAACTACCTGTCCGCGGTGTCCGCAGCTGTCTGTGTACGCATCCGCATGGGAGTATAAATAAAGCTGACAATTGAACATCTTGTATACCAACAGTTAACATCATGTGTTTTCATTTAAATTATGGAAAAAACAGGGCTTCACATGCTCAAGAAAGGACTGAAATCACTCATTTGTGGGCCTCATAGTGGCTCAGGGGTCATAAACATTGATTATTTATGTTTTCTTCCCTTACGCTGTGAATCATTGACCTAACCTAATGAGAGCCTCCACACTACATGATATCAAGCCAACGATGGCCAGATCCTGCTGAAAACTAAAATCTGCATTATAAACGACAGCAATTATTTTATCCAGTGTTGTAGGGTTTAGCAGAGGACAACCCATGCAGCATGTGTGAAGCCCCACAGTGCCCCAAAACAAAGAAGTCTTTGTTTTGTTGCCTTTTTTTGTCTTCTGTGAGAGTTAACCTTTCTTATATCATGTCCTGACTCTTCCCCTCCTCATATTGCTCATGAGTATCAAACCAGGCCTGAGTGTCCCCGTCAACAAGGTTGCCCTTGTCTGTAAGACTACACTGAGGGCTTAAATACCTGATGGTTAGGTTGATGAGAGCAGTGATAAAAGTAGGTCACAACATGTATTGTAAGTATGTACAAGGGAAACAGGTTTTATTGAGATCTTAGTTTTTATTTGTCATCACAGCTTTGAACTTTTAGTCCCATCAAGTTGTAAAGTCATGTATATGACTATATACAATTAAGGAGTATGTAGAGTGAAGATGAGGAGAATGAGTCATCTGAGGATATAGCAGCACACTTACAGTTTGCATCCAGTTCATGAATGAGCCAATTAATTCTGTTGAATATAGTAATTACAGATTGATCAATCTTTATTCGTCGCTAGCTAGACTCTTCTCCTCTGTAGTTCCCTGGTGGTGGAACGAGTTACAAAACTCTGTTCAATCTGCAGAGTCTCTCTCAATCTTTAAGAAAAGACTAAAGACCCAGCTCTTTCACGAATACCTCTGCACTTGATGGACTGAAGAGAGAAAAAATAAAAAACGAAAAAAAAAAAGAACTGCTTCTATGCAATCTATGCACTCTATTCATTGCCTCTGTGCACCACCTGTTGGCATCAACGTCCTATCAGATTCAAACTTAGCTTTATAGTACTTACTCGTGTTGTTCTCTCCTGACTAGATCCCTGCTTGTGCTTTATCAGCTCTCAGATGTACGTCGCTTTGGATAAAAATTTCTGCTAAATGAAAAATTGTAATTGTAATTGTAGTGGTATCTCCATACTGCTCCATTCTACTCCGTTCAGCATGTACAATCAATCATCATCAAATTAATGTGTATATCTCTCTTAGAAAGGAAAATTAATTTCCATAGCATCCCTTGAAAATTAAAAATACTCCAGCTGCGATCCCCAACGAGCCCAGAGTCAGGCCCACTCCACAGTAAACATCTAGTCCAAGACTGGGATGACTGAAGTCAAGTTCTGTGGAGGAAGTAAGAAAATATCTATTATTACAGACACAAGAAAGTGTTTCACAACAAGTCATTATATTATTTTCATATTTAAGTGTCTTTACAAGATGAAACAATCACCCCAGATCCTTGTTATAGGTCTCTCCAGGGCTGAGTGCTCCACTGTGCAGCTGTAAATGTCTCCCTCCTCTGGTGTGAATGTCAGGGTTGAGAACTGGTGGAAGGTTTGCTCATAATTGGGATAATATCGACTCAGCGACACCCCCTCCGACACTGGACGGCCATTTTTGGTCCAGCTGACATTGATGTTAGGCGGGTAGAAATGATTCACAAAGCAGACGAAGCTGTTTTCAACACCCAGCTGAACATCTTCAGAGGGGTAGAGGACAACCCCAGGAGGGTCTTTGGTGGGTCAAAAGACAAATAAAAACCTTCATTTGTGTTTCATACATCAGAAATGAATGTTTACGTTAATACAACATACAGTATAGATTCCTTACCTTTTTCTTCTGGTACGTTTTTCTCTTCCGCTGCTAAGAAGTTCACCAATACTGAACACGCCTTCTTGTTTTTCAAAGCATTTTTATATAAATAAAGAGTCTTAAAAACTTCACTAGGGTCAAGAATCATAAATTTGGGCACAGTGTATACAATGGCTTGTCTCATGAAATCCACGTATAAAATCTCCTCAGCATCAAATGTAAACTGTGCCTCAGTTGTGCCATTCTCAAAGCAGCCCACCAAATAGACAACTTCATGCGGGACTGAAACACAATACAATAGAAAAAAAGAAATTAATAAATGTATCGGTAAAAACCTGTAACAACAAAAAGCTAATCTGTCTAATCTTAATCTGTTTTTCTTTCAGACATCTGAGTTATCCACAGAAACTCTCAGGTGAAAAGCCTATCTCATATTTTCATGCTTCCATAAATTTACTCTTAATCTTACTATACCAGACTAGTACATTTGAAACTCATTCTTACTTTGTGAAAAGGCGCAGAGGGTGTTGAGCATCAGGACTATAATAGCAGATCCGAAAATTTTCATTGTTGTAGTCTCTCAATCTGCACAGAACAATAAGGTTTATCTGTCATTATCTTTGTAGCATCCTCAGTTAGAATGATGGCCAACTCTCAAACTGATGGTTCATGAGGACTTTATTGCCAATACACAGTGCTGTATTCACGAACACACTGTAAGAGCTGAGTAGGATAACAAAAAAGCTGTGATAATACTGCAGATTTCAATAATCACACAGAAAAACAAACATTTATAATGAACTGAAACAAAATAAGACTTTAAATAGAACAATGTCCATAAGTTAGTGTCCTGCAGTCTATTTGCTTCATACATTAAAACACGATGAGACCAGTCCAGGTTCTTATCCACTGAACCAAAGTCAGGAAGTGCACAACGGGAAGCTATACTATTTAAATTAACCTTGCCATCTGTACATTTACTCGATGAATACAAAACACGCAACCGTAGAAAAATAGTTAGACCATGCTACAAATTACACACAAAATGCAAATTATTCACAAGTAGATTCACAATTATTTTCATTAGTTTATTCTTATAAAAGCTTATAAAAGTGTTACCAGCCTCCTGGGCAAAAGTCTAGGCTAAACTAGTGGCTGAAATGTATGTGTATAACTTCCTCACTACCCACTCAAAAAAGTAAATACACAAAACGTTTTTACATGTGAACCATTACAACCATTACCATTACAACATTTCTTACAGCATACAAAAATCATACCTTGTTCGCTGTCCAGCAAGGTCTTAGAGTTTTCATCACAAGAAGAACATTTTCACAACCAAACACTTGAATTATTTTGCTCTTGTCTGCCAGTTCCCTTACATCCGCTTTTACAAAGCAGGGTGGGGAAAACTTGCCCTTCAAAATAAAAGCCCAAATCGATGTCAAAAAATGTATATAAAAATAGAAAATGATTAAACCTAAAATAAAACCAACACTAGATCAAAGGTGAACATTGCAACTTGACAGTCATTATAAAGGATCATTTACATACCTTTTGCCAGTAAGGAACTCAGACACCAATCACATGACCAGACTGTGTGTACAACAAAGTCATAAAATTGTGTCCTCGGTCAATAATCACTGACGTGTATCCAAGTATTCTTGAGTTACCAAAAGTGCACTGTTCTATAAAATCCTTTTATAGAAAGAAGAGCTTAACCAGAGTATCTGTGTTATTTAGCTTTAATAAATATTGATGTTAAAACAGCAGTCCAACTGGTTTTGGCAGCTGCTGAGAAATGACAGTGTGCATAAATAAACTGTAAATTATGATAAAAACAGGACTTTCTGTACTCAAGAAAGGACTGAAATCACTCATTTGTGGGCCTCATAGTGGCTCAGGGGTCATAAACATTGATTATTTATGTTTTGTTCCCTTACGCTGTGAATCATTGACCTAACCTAATGAGAGCCTCCACACTACATGATATCAAGCCAACGATGGCCAGATCCTGCTGAAAACTAAAATCTGCATTATAAAAGACAACAATTATTTTATCCAGTGTTGTAGGGTTTAGCAGAGGACAACCCATGCAGCATGTGTGAGGCCCCACAGTGCCCCAAAACAAAGAAGTCTTTGTTTTGTTGCCTTTTTTTGTCTTCTGTGAGAGTTAACCTTTCTTATATCATGTCCTGACTCTTCCCCTCCTCATATTGCTCATGAGTATCAAACCAGGCCTGAGTGTCCCAAGCTACAAGGTTGCCCCTTGTCTGTAAGACTACACTGAGGGCTTAAATGCCTGATGGTTAGGTTGATGAGAGCAGTGATAAAAGTAGGTCACAACATGTATTGTAAGTACAGAGGAAACCACAGAGCTCTGAGGTTTTATTGAGATCTTAGTTTTTGTCATCACAGCTTTGAACTTTTAGGCCCATCAAGTTGTAAAGTCATGTGTATGAATATAGACAATTTAGGAGTCTATGTAGAGTGAAGATGAGGAGAATGAGTCATCTGAGGATATAGCAGCACACTTACAGTTTGCATCCAGTTCATGAATAAGCCAATTAATTCTGTTATATATAGACATTACAGATTGATCAATCTTTATTCCAGCCTTAAAGTTTTATAAATGATCATAAAGACTAAACATAATGTACACATGTGCTTACAAAAGAGTTCAGACAATAAATAAAAGTTATGCATATATATATATATATATATATATTGATCCACTGCATTCCTGATATTTAATATTGGCACAAAGATGAAAAATAAAGCTCAGAGGACGATAAATGGTTTTGGTGGGTAAAATAATGACCAAATGATAGATAACTGGGCTGTTACATAAACACAACATACAACATCTGTGTAACCAGAAGACCAATTTTAGTTAAATTTTACTTTTCCTTTGATTAAACCAGCCATATTTGTTATGGTAAATAACAAACAACCATCTAGGCCGATGACTACAAAACATTTGTATAGAACTACAATACAGATCATTCAGTGCCTTTTAGTGAGTTTCATATTGAGGATCCCGTCCATCTCTCCTCTCGTGGAGCATCTGTTTTTCTTGATGACTCGGGGGTCCATACACAGATTCCATCTAGTGAGATACGCCTGTGAATTTTGGTGCAAACTAGCTTGACTTTAAAATAATCTTGAACATTAAGATAGTGGTGGTTTCTCCATAGTGTTGTGGACCTCAAGCATATACAATCTGTCACTTTCCACCTAATTCTAATCTATGGAGATGAGCAGTCCTCAGAGATAGGGTCTGTTTTTTAGTTTATTTGCAACCTTTTTGGCTCTTAGGTCAGATTCCTCATGTTTGGTGCAGGGTCCCATCGATCCACAGATTTTGTAGGTTCTCTCATTTCATGGGACCTTTGAGTGTTGCAAAGATAGTTGATTCCAGTAGAAATGTTCATATACTTGAAGTCATTTATACCGGATTATGTAATTAGTGTAACTTATATTATAAATATTTTCAAGTTTCAGGTTGTCCCAACTTTATTGTCTCAACTTGTTGGCACCAACACTCGCCCTAGAAGAAAAAGAAAGAAAAATGAAATGCCATTTCAGAGTCATGAATAGCTGATTTACATCACAATAATTTGGTGTTGAAGTGTTAACAACTGGACTGTTTAATTTTCTAGGCTCTGATTAAGATGTGGAAATAATTGCGGGTTGTGTTGACTCATAAGCTTTATGATTTAAAGGATAATGAAATAATACATCAATGACAGAAATGCATTCATGGAGGGACGTCCATGAGTGATGTTATGTAACAGCATTTTTCAGGTTATAATACTGAATGTAGAATGGCATCAAAAGCAGTTTGTGTCTGTTTGTGTCTTCATAGTCTTAAAACATGCAATGACACAAATTGCAGATACAGTGACATTTTTTCTACAGTCTTTACCTCAGCTGCCAATACTTGAGGCTTAAAGAAGCTTGTTCTGTTATTTTTTTGGTTAATTTGGTCCATTTTCACATCAGTAGTAATTACAAATTAGGAAACAAAATAGAAAGAAACAGAAACCATTCATGTTAATTTGACTTCATCTCTTACCAGTAGTTCTCCTTTTGTAGTAGCAAATCAGCCCAACAATGAAAAAGACAAGACCCACCAGCAGCCCGGCTGTCCCGATAGCAATCTTATTCCTGTTTGAGTCAGGCATGGGGTCTGAAATCACATGAAGACCACATTAAATCAACATACTATACATTGATTTAAGTCCTTGATATAGAATTTCTCTCCTTCATACCAACACACGACACATACTGTATTTCAACTGGCTTTACTGTATGTGAAGACGTCATTATGTCATTTAAAATGTATCACAGATACATTTTGAGGTCCAAGAATGATTTTTGCTCTAGTAACATTTAAGTTAAATCAATCTATGCTGTCACACCTTATAGTTCCTGCCACACTTCACGTGTCCACATGCGCACTCTCTTACCCCAGTCATAAAACTTTGGCTCCATGAGGCTGGCATGTTCCACCATGCAGGTGATCGTCTCTCCATTTATGGGTGTATATTCCAGATATGAGTGGGTCTGGTAGAGCCAATTCCCATTTGACAGCTCCTCAGTGGACGTCACATCAGATGTCACCTCCTTTCCATTCCTCAGCCATGTCACTCTGATTAGTTTGGGGTAAAAGTCGTTCACGCTGCAGACGAGCATGCCTGGATGTTTGCTGCTCGCTGTCTTAACTGACCTCAGCTTGACAGTAGGCTCAACTGGAGGAAAATACCCAGACATAAAAGTTTGTCATGAAATATCACATCTTTAGTAAATCTGCTTATTATGCACCTGTCAATGCTGAAAGTCACCAAAATCACCTGCTCTCAATAAGGCATCAGATAATAGTGGGATGCTTGTTTTGCAGGACTCTGTGTTCTTTCTTTCCTGTTTCAAAAAAGCTTCGTTTTTGTTGAGGCCATCTGCAATTTCCTTTGCTTTCTCTGTGTAGCCGACATATTTTCCCAAAGTGCTGTTGTATTGGGCCAGAAACACCTTGTTAAAGTAGATCTGCACCAGGTAAACAGCATCATGGCCATCGCTTGAAGCAAACTGGCAACGAACCAAACCATGAGCATAGAAAGCATCTGTAACATAAAGTCAACCAGTATATTAGTATCAATTGTAATTTTCTGTTTATCACATATTCTCACACCACAGTATCTGAAGTTAAACAGTTGTTTGGATTTCAAAGCTGTAATAATATGCAGTAACTTTTTTGTACTTTGGCTCTAGTGCCAGTTTGAACAGCAACACAAACAAACAATGACTTCTTCCATTTTAATGTTACTTACCCACTCTTGAAAATAACAGACACAATGGTGAAAAGAAGCTGAGAATACGCACGGTGTAAAACAAGAGATAATACATTTCAATTCGAAGCAGGTTGTTACTGCACTGCATGCAGGAAGTGAAACAGCAGAACTGCTCAACCATGGCGGTGGCATTTCCAGTTAGTCCTCCAAAGTAGGTGTGACATCCTGTATGTGGTGATTTGATTTCATAATCATTCTGCTGTTTGTGCTGTTTTATAACTCAGATACTGCTGTCATTGCATTTTAATTTATCTTTACTATATACAGATTTTGCCAAGCTTATACAAGCCAGACAAAAGTGTTGATGTTCTAGTAATCTAGTGTCCCATTTCACTGAAATTAATTATGTGATTTGGAATTTGATTCAAATATTAATTGATTAATTTGTAAAGTATTTTAATTAATCTTGAAGGAAAGCATCATAATCCTAAAGTTACCTTTGTTGATTTGTTGCAGAAACTGAATGAATAATGAATCACACATGGCACAGTGATTGACCTTCACTGATTTATTTCATTTCTAAGCATTAGTGCTCACTGTAAAGAAAAAAGTGCAGGTGTCACAAATTACACATTCACATTTTACATACAGTAGTTACACAAGTTTATAAAGTGGATTTTATTAAATTATTCAGATCCTTTATTTAAGTAAAAGTAGCAATACCACACTACAAAAATACATTTTAAACAAAAATAAAAAGTATACCCAAAAAAAGAATGTAGAATTTAAACATCATTTTTCCAAACAAATATCAAAGTGGTGAATAACAGTGAATCAGTGTAATTCATGGCAGTGTTTGAATAAACAAGATTGAAATAACTTAGAGGGCAAAGAAAAAACAACAGTAAATATATCAAAAGAAATTAAATTAAATGTTTCTTCAGACCAACTCTTTTGTATGGAAGCCCATTTCTGCCAGTAAATGGTAAGAAAAATGTCCATGGTACTAATTCAAAATTATTAAATAAAAAAGTAAAAATTAATAAGTGATCATTTTGACTTTTTATCTCACAATGTTGACAATTTAACACAGTCAACATAGTAGTCATAGTCAAAATTCAAATGTTATTATCATGACTTTTTCTCTTCAAAATCATGAGATAAAAAGCCACAATTATGAGATGTGAAGTCAAAATTTTGAATTTTTATCTTTATCTCTCATGACTTTAGCAATAATTTTGACTTGACTTCACTTACCATGAGCAATTTTTAGAATGATCATGACTAACTTTTATAAAAAAAAAAAAAAAATCCCTATAACTGGCAGAAATGGGCTTCCATAATTTTGGCTCTTTTGCACTATTGTGATGCCAGAAGCTGCAGATTCAGACCTCTCATATTTCATGATGTTATGGTGCATGATTCAATTTAATTTCCACTCTTATTCTTCTATTGAATATAATCTGATATATGTACTGTTTATTAAGGTATATCCACACATAAATGACTAGTTGAATCATAGCTGCTGAACTGTTCTGTTGTGTTTTTCTTCCTTGTGGTGAAGAAATGTCCCTGAACAGTGCTTTTACATTTTACAGACTTGCACTTTGGTTCATGAATGAGCAATAAGACAGCAAAGTTTAGAAGATGATAATGGTGCACTCCAAAATCATATGTATTATCATAAGTTTTATGTATAATTTATGTGTATCATCATCAAATTTATGTGTATATCTCTCTTAGAAAGGAAAATTAATTTCCATAGCGTCCCTTGACAATTAAAAATACTCCAGCTGCGATCCCCAACAAGCCCAGAGTCAGGCCCGCTCCACAGTAAACATCTAGTCCAAGACTGGGATGACTGAAGTCAGGTTCTGTGGAAGAAGTAAGAAAATATCTATTATTACAGACACAAGAAAGTGTTTCACAACAAGTTGTTGTATTATTTTCATGTTTAAGTGTCTTTACAAGATGAAACAATCACCCCAGATCCTTGTTATAGGTTTCTCCAGGGCTGAGTGCTCCACCGTGCAGCTGTAAATGTCTCCCTCCTCCGGTGTGAATGTCAGGGTTGAGAACTGGTGGAAGGTTTGATCATGATTGGGATAATATCGACTCAGCGACATCCCCTCCAACACTGGGCGGCCATTTTTGGTCCAGCTGACATTGATGTTAGGCGGGTAGAAATGATTCACAAAGCAGACAAGACTGTTTTCAGCACCCAGCTCAACATCTTCAGAGGGGTAGAGGACAACCCCAGGAGGGTCTTTGGTGGGTCAAAAGACAAATAAAAACCTTCATTTGTGTTTCATTCATCAGAAATGAATGTTTACGTTAATACAACATACAGTATAGATTCCTTACCTTTTTCTTCTGGTACGTTTTTCTCTTCCGCTGCCAAGAAGTTCACCAATACTGAACACGCCTTCTTGTTTTTCAAAGCATTTTTATATAAATAAATAGTCTTAAAAACTTCACTAGGGTCAAGAATCATAAATTTGGGCACAGTGTATACAATGGCTTGTCTCATGAAATCCACGTATAAAATCTCCTCAGCATCAAATGTAAACTGTTCCTCAGTTGTGCCATTCTCAAAGCAGCCCACCAAATAGACAACTTCATGCGGAACTGAAACACAATACAATAGAAAAAAAGAAATTAATAAATGTATCAGTAAAAACCTGTAACAACAAAAAGCTAATCTGTCTCATTTTACTTAATCTGTTTTTCTTTCAGACATCTGAGTTATCCACAGAAACTCTCAGGTGAAAAGTCTATCTCATATTTTCATGTTTCCATAAATTTACTCTTATTCTTACTATGCTGTACTATACTATAGTACATTTGAAACTCATTCTTACTTTGTGAAAAGGCGCAGAGGGTGTTGAGCATCAGGACTATAATAGCAGAGCTGAACATTTTCATTGTTGTAGTCTCTCTACCTGCACAATAAGGTTTATCTGTCATTATCGCTGTTGCCAGTGAGGAACTCCGACAACAATCACATGACCAGACTGTGTGCAAAACAAAGTCATAAATTGTGTCCTTGGTAAATAATCACTGACCTGTATCCAAGTATCCTTGAGTTACCAAAAGTTCACCACTATAAAACAAGATCCTTTTGTAGAAAGAAGAGCTTGACCAAAGTGTCTATGCTATGTAGCCTCAATGAATGTGGATGTTAAAACAGCAATCCAACCGGTTTTGCAGGAAAAACCAAAATTAGCTGCCGAGAAATGACAGCGTGCATACAGTAAATAAACTGTATCTGCATCATTATCTGAGGAGTGTTAAATATGAGAAAATTTGAGAGAGTTGGGAAAAAAAACAGTTTTTGGCCTTCTAACAGTGTTGAATGGTTATTTTCCACTGCATATTTCATGCATTATTTTTTGAAGCAGCTCAGATCTTTATTTGATCCAATAAAATAATCTACAGTAGAGGTTCCCACACTATTTGGCGAACCCTAATCACAAAAGTGCATATGTAGACTATATGTAAGCTGTGAGCGTTTCATCCAAAGAGTGATTGATTCCTCTGAATAGTTTTACAGGACAAAAGAGGTGAAACTATCCAGCATCCAAAACATTTTAAAAAAACTAATATATCTGCCAATTTATCTTGTGACTTCTTGGTAGGCCACAACTCCCAGGTTGAAAGGCACTAACTAACAGTATTAAGGGTTGTGTGTGTTCTCTCAAAACATTCAAAATAAACATTTGTTGCCAAGAGATTGCCCAACAAGTGTTGCCATTATCGGTACATCCTGTGTGTGGAGACAAAACAATTGGCCAAGTCTTGCACAAAATGCTTTGGGCACAAATAGCAACTTAGAGCTATGAACACCAACTACATGACCATTTTTTGGTAACTCTTTATAATACAGCCCGTGTTTTACGGTGTAACTTCCCATCACTTGCCATGTAATTTCCCAGAACTTACAGTGTAACTTCCTCGTATGAATCCGTACATATAAAATACTTTCCGGTTCTTACTGGTATTTAAATGTAGGTGCAGCGGAAGAAAATGAAACAACGAGAAACAAGGGAGTAACAATTGGGGTTTTAAAGTGTAACTTCCCAACATTTACCATGTAATTTCCTGGAACTTAATGGTGTAATTTTCTTGTATGAATCAGTATGTTACATGTGTATATGTGTACTAAAATCAAATGTTTTTGCTCGTAGCAGTTATGACAATCATTATTTTATGCATGTGTGTTTGACAGGCAAGCTTCACCCACACTCAAGAGATTTATTATGCTTATGTCTTCTACTTCATTGTATGAATTTCAATAGAACAAGTCGAGAAATGGGTCTATACTTTTGAAATTTGGCTCCTAGCAGCCATGTTGGTCCAGCATTGCAGCAGCTCATAACAGGCAAACTTACCTCTCTCCAGTGCACAGCTATGAAAAGCTTGTATTGTCATCGGAGGATGAAAAAATAACAATACAGTAATGTAATAATATACATAGTATATCTTTAATTACACAATAATAAGGTACACAGGAAGTTATGAAAAATGATTTTATTCTTTAATTACACATAAACCACAACATATGTGCTGTTCTCCCAGTCTTACTCTGTAGGTACAGACTAGTTACAATATAAATATTCTATATAATTAATGTTATATTCTAACATTAATGGGCTCAGTGCATCGAGTGAAATGAGCTTTTATTCCCAAATCTAGAACATATTTTTTACTAACCAATGAGGTAGTGCTGGATAGTTGAGTCTATTATGTTATTTTCATCACGTCATCCTGGTCAAAACCTCAGCAAGGATAAATTTGGAGATGAAATAAAGAATGCTAAAAAAATTTCAGCTGAAGGCATTTCCAGAACTGTATCAATAAAGAAGGAATATTGCACTCATTTTGGCTCTTTTGACAGTACTTGTAGCTACTAGACTGTAATATTGTAAAACTGTGGCATACAACGCATCAGACCCACAATGACAACGGTAGACTGGCTTTGACTTGTAGGAGGTCTGAATATGACATTATCCCCCCAACCAGAACTTTTGGTCAATTTAATTAGATCAAACCAATTAAATATCGTCATGATCTCAAGATCATTATGTTATACTGTCATCTAGTGGTTTATAATGAAGGTTCTTCCTAAATAAAACCTTAGTTGTTGAAAGGAAATTGATGCATTAATTTGCTTTTCATGTGCTTATTATTGTAGTTAGAACATGTAGACAATAATTACAAATGAGACGGTGTTTACTGAGGAGGTTTTGGTTACACAAGGTGATGATTACTGTATTTATTTTAATCTGTGCTCATTTCACGTTAAAAACAGCAACTTTATGCACTAATTACTATTTTTGCCCCCAAAATTTAGTAAATGCCCCAATTTTTTAGACAGTGGGGGCAAAAGTCCCCCCCCAATTTTTTTTTATTTCCTACACTGCATACATTCATACATTTACATAAGACAAAGGGTCAAGGCTGTAGGTTTACTGATGAAGGAATGGAAACCAGTGCATAGGTTCCTCATGGTGTGATCAAATAAACAAGTAGAAAGACAAATAAAACAGATACAAAAAAGGCAAAAACAAGGCCACAGAGGGACAAAGAGTACTGACCTACTAGATGACTTTTGGAAGTGATGAGGGAATTATGGAGGTATGGAGTGAAATTATTGTTCAAAAACAAGAAAAGGAAAAAAGAAATTGATACTTTCAGCAGTTCTGATGTAGAATCAGACAAGAGAAAGAGCATTTGAATTGGAGATTTTCTTTTTAAGCATTTCTACCTCATAGTAGTGATGAAATAAATCTAGGACCAGTCTAATATTGCTTGCAATATGCCTATTCGATTGATAAATCAAATTGATTGTCACTCATCTATTATAAAGGTATTTGTAAGAATAGTAACTGTTAAATATCACAAAATATCAACACTCTGCTTCAGTCTTCACTAACTCCTGAAGGAAATATCTGGCTCTTTAGCTGCTAAATGCTCCATATATGTATGTTGTACTCTGCTGGGCAGTTGCCTGCTGTGTCTGGAAATGAGGTCGAAGAGAGCAGTTTGCAGGTTGTAAAACCAATACAAGCTAAAAGAGGCTAAAAGTCTCAATAGAGTTTGAAGGGAAATGGATGCAAAGATTATAGGCCACAAAATATTACATATTGTAGAAATGTACAGATGGAAACTGCAGTCGTCTCTAGTTCTGACATTTACGTTTTATTGATTTCAGGTTCAATGTCATAATCATATATGATGAACATATACAGTTTCACTAACTGAGACCACACCGAGAACATTAGATTTCAATAGTTTAATTGAGATAATGAAAAAGAGCTGATATGTCGATGGATGGGTTGGAGAACCTGATGAAGGATTAGGGATGGAGGGATGAAGTGATGGGGGGAGGAAAGGGGTGAGGTGTGAGAGTTGAGGAACATAGAATGGAGGGTTGAGGGACGATGATGGATGTATGGCATGTCGACTGGACGACGACTGCTGACAGTAGGGAGGTAGGAGGGAACAAGGGGAGAAGTTGAGACTCTGAGTTGGGGAACTGTCTCTCCAGTCCATCGCCTGGATAGAGCCCCCAAAAAGAACTTCATGCGGAGATGTGTTCAAGAACGTGGCTGGAGTGAGGTTCTGGAGAAATAGTGTGGGGGCTGAGTGCGAACTGTGGGATGACCATTTATGGGAAAACTGATGGTCTGGATGGCTCTTTGGAGTTGACCGAATGGAGTGGGTCGGAAGAGGGAAGCTCCGTGGCCCGCTGATGTCATGAACTAGTGGTGAGGGAATAGAAGCTGACTGGAGCACTGAAATGATGATGAATGGTTGTATTGAAGATGATTCGTTGTGTTGAAGCATTTTATATAGTCGGTTGACGGCAATGAAAGAGTGAGGGCACACCCTCCATGATGCCTTGAGATTCAGATGAGGGTAGAATGGATGAAAAGGAAACAGACGGATTTGAGTGAGCCATATCGGCTGTGGCTAGAAAGCGAAGAACAAAAAGATGCTGTTTTATGGAAAATATGGGAGGATGAAAGCCGAGGTGATATAGGAGGAAAAGATAGAAAGTCTGGAGGGAGGCACGGGGGGATGAAGGGGTGAGGGTTGGAGGGATGAAGGGTGGGGAATTCAATTCAATTCTATAATATAGCCCCGAATGACGACGAGGTCGTCACATGGCACTTTAACGTAAAGCAGGTCTAGACCAACAACAAAAACAACAATTCCCCCGTCAGCAAGCACTTAGCGATGGCGGTGAGGAAAAACTCCCCTTTAACGGGAAGAAACCTCAAGCAGAACCTGGCTCTAGGTGGGCGGCCATCTGCTTTGACCGGTTGGGTTAGAAAAAAAAAAAACAAAAAAGGAAAGGGGGGGTGGGGGGGGGGGTGAAGAAGGATGTAAGGAAGAAAAAGTATGGTGGAAAAGGAGGAAGGATAGACTTAGAGGGATGAGGGGAGGGGGAAGGGATGGAGGGGGAAGGGAGAGGGTCGGGGGGTATGAGGATGAGGGGGTGAGGGTCGAGGTCATGGGATGCGGGATGAGGGGATGAGGGTTGATGGATGAAGGGATGGGGGAAGAAGGAAACATTTAGCATACAGGTTGAGAGAGAAAGGGAGGAAAAGAAGAGAGAGAAAGGGAGGAAAGGAAGGGAAAGGGGAGAAAGATGATAGTGGTGGGGGTTGAAGGATGAAGGGTCGAGGGATGAAGGATGAGGGGATGCATGTATGGCGGCGGGCATGAGGTCGCTCGACCTGGCCTTTGGCAAATGTGGGAGCCGTCCGCTGCTCCGCTGTGGTGGGCCGTGGGTGTGTCCCGTATAAGAGACGTTGGGCAGGGAACCCGGAGGTGAGCAGCTGGATACATCGGTGATGAGCTGGAGGCTGTGTGGAGCGGGAACAGCACAGCATTTGAGACGAGGAGGTGTCGTCTGAGTCGGGTAGAATGCATGTATGATACGCTGGGGATGATCGATGGTCCGTTGTTTGGAGGGAAGAGGATGAGAGTTCCTGAAGAGGAGTAGAAGCGTTAACGAAGAAACATAATAACAGAAAAGTGAGTTAGTATGAACCATAGAGTTACATGAGCACTTAATAAATAAGCAGGAAAATGGGATGAAGGGTTAATTCGGAAAATAAAATTTTTAAAAGGGGGAAGAAAAGATAGTGGAGTGTGCCCTGGCCGGGGCTGGAGAGTCAGGGCTCCGTTGTAGCGGGCAGCGTGGTGACGACTTCGGTGTGCGGCGTGCGTCGGGTTGGCGTTAGGCGATGAACCCGGAAGAGCGGGACGATTTAAGCTGCTGGCCGGAGAGGTGAAGAAAAAGTTTACTTAGAGTTTGAAAAGTTTGGCAACGCTATTGTTTCGCTGGAACGGTATGTCCGTCTGTCTGAGAGTACTCTGTAGGTGAGTGAGCGTCCGGTTGAAGATGTCGATTGAAGGAAAACGAGCCGTGTCGGAATCGGCTATAGCGTGGGTGTGTATGGGTCCCAGCTGATCAGCAGTGCGGCGTCTGAGGGAGTAGCTTTTCCTCCGAGGAGCAGCGGTGTAAACGGCCTCTGCGTGAATGTGGTGGTGAAAGAGGTATCTTGTTGTTACTGCCGGATCGAGTCGTGGATGGTATTGCTAGGGAACGTGGTCCATGGAGCGCGGGGCGAGAGGTAAGCGTTTGCGATGCGACCCTGTCACGGGTCACCTGCAACTGAGACGAGGGGAGAAGAACGGATGGGGTGTGCCTAAATACTTTGTTGTGCGGAAGTGGGATGTGTACTCGGCGTGGTCTCTGTTCCCGAACCTTGTTTACAAATCTATAAACTTCATTTAGAGCATGTATGAAGACAAAGGTATAAAACAGACTCTTCTAAAGGATTTAAAACAGGACAGTATTCTCAGTTAATCCACGCTTGCTTCACTGGCTTAAGGTGTTTGCTCCGGATAAAAAACCTGGAGGAAAGATTGATTATTGAGGCAGATAAATGACTTCACATTTCAGACAAACTGATAGAAAGATATTTGTAATGTATATGTAAAGGCCTACCTCAGCTGTAGGCACCAACACCCGAGCTACAATGAGAAAAAAAACAAAATATAGACACGTTACAGTAAAATGCTTTCAAAAGAGTTTATTTTTTTTTTACAATGCATCTAAGTTACTATCATTAGAGGGGAGAATGAATATCAACCACATCTTATCTTAATTTGATTTCATCTCTCACCAGCAGACGTCTTGTAGTAAATCAGCCCAGCAGCTGAAAATAGCAGCCCCAGCAGCAGCCCCGCAATCCCGACAGCAATCTTATTCATCCCTGAGTCAGACGTGGACTCTGAAAAAGAAATAGGTTAATCACAAACTCTGTATCATATTTCCATTCATTAATATGACAAAAGTTCAATCTTGCATCCAATGTTATTGCATGAGAGATACTAAAGAGTTAGAAGTTACTAAGTACTACACATGTTTACAAGTTTTATTCTATGCTGTTTCATGAGAAGATGTCTGTATAAACAATGCCATTTTCTTTGTACATACATATAAAAGTACATGTCACTCTATGTTGTTTTTAAATTTACAACCCTACTTCACTCCACGTGTCCATATGCGCACTCTCTTACCCAGGTCATAAAGCTTTGGCTCCATGAGGCTGGCATGTTCCACCATGCAGGTGATCTTCTCTCCATTTATGGGTGTATATTCCAGATAGGAGTGGGTCTGGTAGAGCCAATTCCCATTGGACAGCTCCTCAGTGGACGTCACATCAGATGTCACCTCCTTTCCATTCCTCAGCCATGTCACTCTGATTTGTTTGGGATAAAAGCCATACGCGCTGCAGACGAGCATGCCTGGATGTTTGCTGCTTGCTGTCTCAACTGACCTCAGCTTGACGTAGGGCTCAACTGGAAGAAATAACCCAGACACAAAATTTTGCCATAAAATACCACATCTTTACCTGATGCATTTATAATTGATCCATTTATGATATACATTGACTTCCAGTCAATTTCTGTTATGGAGTCACCAAAATCACCTGAGTTCAAAAGGCCATTATACACTTGGCGGGAGTTTCTTTTGCAACGTTCTGTTCTCTGTATCTCAAGATTAATAAATCTTATATCTCTGTTGAAGACATCTGCACTTTCTTGTGCTTTCTTTGTGTAGCCGATCATTTTCCCCAAAGTGCTGTTGTATTGGAACACCAAAATCTTGTTAAAGTAGTACTGCTCCAGGTACACAGCATCATGACCATCAGGGGAACTAAACTGGCAACGAACCAAAGCTTGACCATAGAGAGCATCTGCAAGAATAATGCAAACAGATATTAGTTGATGTGGCGGACACTTCTTTGTCTGTTTTGTTGTTTATGCGCTACTTTTTCATTCATATTCCAGCAAGTGAACATTTGTCTCTTTAAATAGTAACAAAAATAAACAGTCACAGTTTCTATTCTCATGTCACTTACCTGTTCTTAAAAATGTCAACAACAGCAAGAGGAGAGTGTAGAAGCTGAGAGCATGAGACATGTTGTCAGATCAATGAGAGAGATCCAGATGAAACAAACTTGTTAAAGCTGAAACTGTGCCGGAAAAACAAGGAAGTTCAGAAACAGATTTATATAACAGAATATTTCCTCATCAGGTGAACTCACCTGCTTATCTTCCATTGTTATTGCGTGTCATTAGACTACTTCCTCTCTCTTTGCATAAAATTGTGGTGGTGTAAGAAGTACCCAGATCCTTTATATTTAAGAAAAAGAGGCAATGTATCTTCACAGTCTAAAAGTCCATTGCAACTAAAATTCGTGCATTCCAAATTTTATTTGAGTAAAAGTACAAGTGGTAAAGTAATATCAGCAAAAATTTACATCAAGCATCAAAAGTAAAAATGTTCTTTGTGTAGAAAATGGTCCCTGTGAGTGTTAATAGCTGGTCGAGACAGAGCTAATTTTACCTACTTTAAATGAACTTTAATAAAATATTTTGCACCGAAAAGTAGTAAAGAGGTATATTGTATCATAAAGTGGAAATACAGTACAAGTGCAAGTAGAAGTTAAGTTTCAATAAGTAAACTACAAGTACCTCAAAAATGCAGTACTTGAATCAGTATACTTATATACTTTTTACCACTGGCTGTATTTCTGCAGAATTTGTCAGTGATAACTTTGGTTTTATAACAACATCATCGTAGTTAAAATAACATTTTCCCATCATATCTACTTATTTTGCCATCGATCTTTTTTATTCTTTTTGTTTATCTTTTTTATATTTACTTTTACATCACACCCAACTGATGAAGCTCCTCTTGTTAATTGTCACATTATTCATGTCTGTGAAGATTCTGTTGTCCAGGTCATGGTCTATATGATATCTCTAATAACTGTCACATGACAGACAAGATGACAAATGGCCGACATGTGGCTTCAATGACCCTGAAGAGGTTAAACACCTGCTCCCCACCAGTCAGAACTGAAGAAGCCTTTTGGATCAGAAGGCGAAACATCAAGAATCTACGAGTCCAGTTGCTCTTGACTCAACGTTTCTGGATACATTAATTAATTAACTGACTTATTTATTGACGATGAAGTCGCTATCATTCATTGGCCACAGAAGTTTTCACTATATTAGTAATGAATCATCCACTGCACAGTAAAATAAAAATATTTACTGATTTGTAAATAAACTAAGTGCTGTACCATGTTCTTTCACAGATTTGTTCAAATACAAATCATGCATTCACATTTTCTATTAAGTATATAATGGGAAATAGAAAGCAAAATAGTAAATAAAGATGCCATATCATCCTGTAAAGACAAAGTGCTTGCAGGAAGACAGAAACGTCAGTAAATGAATCATGAAGGCATGAAATGTAATGTTCATCTGCAAAAAGTTTCTCTCTTCTGCACCAACTAGCACTTATTATCTCCAAATAATTTGACAGAATGTAGTTTCCTCATTGAGGTGTCTCATGAAGGTACTGTTAGGTGGAGTGAAGCAGGTGGTCCCAAATGCAAAAGACTGCAGGCTCCTCTTCATATCTAAACTGTCATAAATCAAACCGTCTCAGAATTACATAAATATAACTTAAAGTGCACATGTCATAGTGACAGCATTACATCGCCAACCTAGGAACCTTTACCATAAAGACTAGAAACATAAATTGCTGTTGACATAAACATGAACAAGTAAATCTGTTAAGCGGGATGTGCTGCATCTTAAGGCTGCATGTAACAACATAAAGAAAGACAACTGTTGCTCAGAGTTTCAGTTCACTTTTTCACTTATATGCAAATATTTTTCATTTCAAACATTCAACTGTTGGACACAAGATGTCTCCTACTTCACTGTTAAGTCCGTTCTCAGTCAACACACATTTTTTAAATAACACACATTTCTGAGTAGAAAGAAGTTGAATTTTATTTGGCATGTGTATGTACATTGCAGTAAGTTACAGGGAAATGTTCACATGAAAGAGGCAAGTTGAGACCCAGCTGTAAAATTGTCTTTTTGTTTCTAGTGTTTGACTGAACCAGTTTGTAACACTGCATCTCTTACATTTATATTTCTATTGCTTTCCATAATATATCCTCTTTAAAGCAAAATAAAGGTTAAGAAGATTATAAATTGTGCATATTTGTGTTGCACTGCAAAATCATACAGTGTTTGTGTACAATGCATTAAAAATGATTTGATGCAATACAGTATACAGTTGCAATGTTGACCATATTCAGCAACAGATATATCTTTATCCTTTCTGTTGTTGTTGCTCTGCTGAGGGCTGGCAGGAACAGCATTTCATGTTTTTTTTTGTGTATGCAAATACACAAGAAAATGACAATAAACTACTACCTGAATCTTGAATCTTTAATTACTGCCGATGGTATCCTTTAGTAATAAAGAATACTCCAGTTGCAACACCAAAAAAGCCCAGAGTCAAGCCCACTCCACAGAAAACATCTGGTCCAAGACTGGGATGACTCACCTCAGGTTCTGTAGAGGAAGTTTAAGAACATATGCATCATTACAGACACAAGAAGTAATTGAATTATTATTTGAAATATCTTTACAAGATAAAACAATCACCCCAGATCCTTGTTATAGGTCTCTCCAGGGCTGAGTGCTCCACTGTGCAGCTGTAAATGTCTCCCTCCTCTGGTGTGAATGTCAGGGTTGAGAACTGGTGGAAGGTTTGATCGTTATTGGGATAATATCGACTCAGTGACACCTTCTTTGACACTGGACGGCCATTTTTGGTCCAGCTGATTTTGGTGTGAGGTGGGTAGAAATGATTCACAAAGCAGACGAGAATGTTTTCAACACCCAGCTCAACGTCTTCAGAGGGGTACAGGATGCTCTCAGGTGGGTCTTTGGTGGGTCAAAAGATGAATAAAAAGCTTCAGCAACATTTCATCAATCACGTCACTACAGAAATTAATGTTGAGGTTAAAACAGCATACAAGTATATGTCCTTCACCTTTGTCTTCTGGTGGATTTTTCTCCTCTGCTGCAGCAAGTTTTATAAGTGATAAACACAGGTTTTTGTTTGTCTGAGAATCTCTAAGTTCACACAAACCCACCAAAACTTGACTCGGATCAGGAACAAGAGATGTTGGCACAGTATAAACAATCTCATTGGTTTGGAAATCCACATATAACATCTCCTCAGCGTCAAACTCAAACTGCATCTCTACAGTGCCGTTCACGAAGCAGCCCACAACATACAGAAGTTCATGCGGAACTGAAAAACAATACAATGGAAGTAAAGACATTTATAAATATGTCCAAATATATGATGCTTTCATTGAAAAAAAGTTACAGGTTCTGTCTGACTGCCTAATAATGTGTTTTTTTTCCTTCAGGCATTTGTATTCTCCATGTACAGAAACTGAAAACATTCAAGGCTAAACTATATTTTACTATGAATTTTTACAATTAATCTCAAATAGGACACAAGAGCAGTAAATATAAAGCTCATTCTTACTTTGTGAAAAGGCACAGAAGGTGCTGAGCATCAGGATTATGACAGCAGAGCACTTCATGTCTGAGCTGCAGATCTTCATCTTTGGAGACTCTCAGTCTGAAAGGACCGACTGAGCGTGTTTTATTTTTCTTTATCCCCATTGCCAATGAGGAAGTTCACACTCACTCAATCACATGACTGAATTGTGTGCAGAAACTTTTTTTTGGGTCCCTGGTGAATAATCTGTAAAACTGCACCTGTATAGGCTTTTGAGTTAGCAAAAGATTTAGATTGATATAAAACCAAATAAATAATTTTGTAGCTTTGTAGAACTTGATCACAGTCTATCACAGCTTCCTCATTATTATTATAATGTGGACAGCAGCCTAACCTGTTTTGCAGATAATTATCTTTTGGACCTGCCAACAATTGTTCAGTATAAGGAAACTGAGATTGCAGGAAAAACCAATGATGTTTATCACAATACATTTTTTTACCCTGTTGGCTGTGTTTTTGAATGGTTTGGTGCATTTTCCGTCATGACTTTCCAACATCGTTTAGTTTAGTCGACACATTGAGAAGGAGGAAATTCAGTCACACACAACTATAAAATGTCAACTGTGACCACGGAAGACCAAGACTTCATTTCCATTGCGGTGCTTGATGTACAGGGTCATAGGGTCGTGAGATGATTAACAGGATAGAAAAGTTGGATCAATATCTTGATGCAGTGTCCCAGCAGGTAAATGGGTTAAGGGCCCATGTATAAAGAGAAATAAACATCACTGTGGGCAAAAATGGTGATGAAGCAGCACAGAACACCCACTTCATGAATATTTTCTTTCAATGTTTAAAAATGGGAGCTGTGATTGTTTTGTTGATGTGTCCCATATGAAGAGCAAATAGCTATTATGGTTATTTTACATCAACTAGCATATAAATTTGAAATAGAGGGTGTGCAAACTTTGCAGAGAGGCCTCTATGGCAGGTAAGTTGTTCATCTTTGAAGACTTGCCACAGCTCTTCTGTTGATTCAGACATCTTGGTTACTTCTGTCTCTTCATGTAATCACAGACTGACTCGATGATGTTGAGATCAGGGCTCTGTGGGGGCCATACATACCATCTGTTGCAGGGCTCCTTGTTTTTTATTTTTTATTTATTTAACCTTTATTTAACCAGGAGATTCCCATTGAGATTAAGAATCTCTTTTTCAAGGGAGACCTGACCAAGATGAGCAGCAGCAGCACAAATAAAAACACATAGTAACAGACAGAAAACACAAAATGAGACAAATTTAAAAAGAAAATAAAAACAAGCATAAGGAAATTCACATTTCAAAAGAGAAATTTCTTGGAATCAGTTGCATCACCAGGTAAATTTAAAACATTTACATCCCAGGCAATGTGCCTCTAATTCTTTCATTTTGGATTTAAATGTGTTTAATTAGATTAATTTGTTTAGTTTCAAGTCATTCTGCAACGTATTCCATGCTGACGGTGCATAATACACATATGCCCTTTTTACAATTTCCATATGGGCATTTGGGACAGAAAGCATAAAGAAGTCCTGAGAATGCAAAGAGTATTGTCCGGCACTTTTCTGGGTGATAAAAACACATTTTTGCCTTATATTGTATATAAAGGTGTGCCAATGTAAAAGCCTACACGTCAGCCATATGAAGACATTAAGCAGAGATATGCATACTGTGTATAAAAGATCACCATAGTCCAACACAGGTAAAAAAGTGGCAGCAATAACTTATTTAAAAATAAAATACCAGTTTTAGCCTCAGTTTTTTTTCACCAGGTACTGTAGATGTGGCTTAAAAGTGAGAGAGTCATCGATCAAAATACCCAGATATTTATAAGAGTTAACAAACTCTATTTCACTTCCATCAAGAGTGACCACCAAAGGGATATTTTGTAGCCTGTTTCTAGAGTTGGTAAACAACATAAGTTTGGTCTTATCTGCATTAAGAACGAGTTTCAGCAGAAGTAGGGGATTTGTTCTTGATTCTGGTTGTATGTTTGGGGTTATTGTCATGCTGCAGAATATCAGACGCCTCCCTGATGGTTTTACACAATGGATAAGAATCTAAACATCTCAAGTGCCTAAAACCTTTGCATAGTACTGCATATGTAGTGTTTGTCCATCAAAAATTAAAGAACAATAAAGATATTTAACAACAAAAAAAAAGCAAATGGATGTTTTATATGTTGTGAAGAAAAAAACTTGTAATGACAGACAGAGTGAAAACATCCAGGTTGTTTGGCAGATAAACAAATACATGAAACAAACTGTAATGTCACAGGGAGGGGCCCTTT
Source organism: Thunnus thynnus (assembly GCF_963924715.1). NCBI lineage: Eukaryota > Metazoa > Chordata > Actinopteri > Scombriformes > Scombridae > Thunnus > Thunnus thynnus. The sequence goes on along the minus strand of NC_089526.1, from coordinate 16,561,471 downwards.
GAAATGTAACACTGAGGGGTCTATGGGGGTCTTAATCTGTCCATACCAAGGAGAGCAGTGTCTGTTTAATAGATCTTTTTCATGGTAGATGTTTTGACTTGCTTTGTAGGAGAAGCGCAGGTGTTACTAATAACACTGGAGTCAAATCATATACAGACAACTTCAGTTTCAAGTAGGCTTTATATTGTAAAATGTGTCTAAACGCTGTGTTGCATTTTGCAATAAACATTACATCATGCCCTCCACTGCTGCCTCCTCCTCCACCAAGCCTGCAGCCACTCTCTCCCTCTCCCCCTCCTTGTGTTACTGTGTTTAATTACAGGAGTGGAGACAGGTGTGCAGGCAACCAGCTGCCATTCATCATGATTAGTCCTGCATGAATACGTGGTTCAGGCTCCACCTTGTCGCCAGATTGTAGACTCTGTTCATACAGTTAGTCACTCCTCTAGCCTTTGAGTCTAGTTACTGTTCTAACAGTATCTGCATTTATCTAACACCTGTTTGCCTGTGCCCGCAGCGTGCCTCCGTCTGACTCCGGTCCCCGCCTCCAGACCTCCTGTCTCGTCTGTCTTCCTCATCGGCTCAGTATAGTTCCCTGCTCTCTGGATACCACTCCGCCTGGCTCCCCTCAGCATTTCCTCTGCCCTGCTCGGCCCAGCTTTATGCCCAAGCCTCAGTCCCAGTCTCCCAGCTACCAACCCAGCAATAAACTATCTTTCAAATTTAATCTCTGCCTCCAGCCTCAGTGTTCAGCATTTGGGTTCATTAGTCTAGCCATAACATTGCATTAGATCATTTTAAACTTGATTTTAAAGGTGTGAGCACCACAATGAAATACAGTCACATCATCATTTTGGCTTGTATGAATGAAGGATTTATTCAATGTAAAGTCAGACAACCTCATCTTTATTTACAATTCTGTAGTTTGGAAGGTAATTTAACTCTATACACAGTTAAAGTCGTATATTTTCTTGTTGCTATTTGTGTAATCTTTGAGGGAAGGACCATTGCAGAATTGTTTGAAATGCGATAATGATTACAATCATGTGATGAATAATATCAGTGTTGTGATTTTTTTATGTTATGTGATATTTTGTATGGAGCCCTAACAAAGACAAAATGTAGTAAAAGGTTAACATACAAATCAAAAATATAACTTAATAACAAAACAGCTAATGGAAAATACATTGATAAATAAAATAAAGTGAGTTTTAACTGATTTACATTTACAGTACATAGTAGACTGAAATGTATCTGAACAATGAAGTTAAAGTTTTCAAGTCGTCCTTAAAACAACAGTCAGACGCCCATATGAACAATGAAAGAGATTTTCCACGCTGTAATTATTCCTCCTGTTCATACTGGCTGTTAAAAGATCCCCTTCAAATATGCTTTCAATGTAAATGATGGCTGGCCAAAATCCACAGTGTGTCCACACAGTCATTTTATACAATAAGCCCTTCAAATCAGTTGTTATGGCGACAAATTGTCATTTTATGTAAATCAAGTGGGCCTCAGCTGGGCTGAAGTCATTTGAAAAACAAAACAAAGAGAGTTAACCTGGTGTAATGAGAGAGAACTTTAGGCTACTTAGGGAAATCAAAATAATAAAAAAAAAATTTCTATGGCTGTAAAGTGATGCTAACAAAACCCTTTCAGAGGACGTATTTCACCCTCTGGTGGCATACTGGAGGGTCTAGCAGGCCTCGGCAACAGCAGCCTTGAATGACTGGCTGTCAGTCTCAACTGGGAACTGATCATTTAATGACTTGAGTTTAGATAATATCCTACTGTTTGCAACTAACAGCAGTATCTGCTCAGTCCAATATCACTGAGACATCTGCTTTGATGGTGTGAGTAAAGTCTTGATTAACTACAGGTATAGTAGATAAAACTAAAACTATAAAACAGGTTTTTAGCTAATTAACAACTTTTAAGTTCAGGTTGTCAGCTAGTTATTAACTTTTAAATTATTAACTAGCTAGCAATAGCTAGTTAATAACTTTTACTTTTAATTACTAATTACTTTTAACTTTTAAGTTATCAACTAGCTAACAATTTTATGTTCAAGTTCTTAACTGTGAATGATCCTCTCTGAAAGAGGGAAAACAGGTTATTAATCAAGACTCAAAGTCCTTCATGTGTGTCATGTTTTATTATAAACCTGTTGTGTATTTAACACACATTAACAGTAGGTACAGTATGTGTGACAGACCTGCATTTGTCTCACATCCAGTCCTTAAGTGTGAGTCCAGGAAGCTCCATCCAGTTAGCCAGACTTAGAGTTAAAATGGACCCCTCCATGGAAACAGCACACACACACACACACACACACACACACACACAAAATCATATTAGCTTCAGATAAACTTTTAAGAACATTTTTGCACTGAAGGAGGACTGTGGATCTTGTGCCCCATCACTTACAGTGTAAGTGCATCATGATGGGATCTTCTAATAACAATAATAACAGTATTAATGATTATGGCAAGAAAACCTGTGTCAATGTTCATTTGGGGCACCTGACTGTTTTAAGACAAAACTTGAAAAATTATGAACTCGTCCTTTAACTTATGAAATATCTACATCGGGCCGGCAGGTGGCGCTGGAGCTCCGCAGATATCAGCGGTGCTGCATGTGGAAGAAGCCGCCTGTTGGTGCTGTTCTTCTGGGGCATGCGGCTCAGAGGAATGGGGCCGTCTTCCTCCCTGACCCCGGCCCGTCGATGAAAAAAAAAAAAACCGACCGAGCGGCAAAAAGGGCTGGGGATGCACAACGGGACAGAGGAAACACAGCTTTACGGGCAAAAAAACAGGAATGCTGATGCTGCTAAACATGCAGTGTCGCCTCCTTTGCGGAATAAACCGAGTGTACGCTGATGTGGCCGCTCAGTGAGTTTATAACGGCGAAAGATTTGGCTGCTACTTTGATTTTTTTTTTAACCGTTTGCGTTGATAACACACATCTGCAATGATGCGGGCTGTGGACCGGAGCAGGATTGCATTACTCTTCCTTCTCCTCGGATACCTTTCCTCCATAGCTGACACCAAAACACTACCGGAGGACACAGCCACCGAAGGTAGAGTACATTACAGGTTTTAGCCAGCTTTTGCCCGGTCCTGGAGGACGACTAGCGGAGGGCTGTTTTGGTGGCTAACGGTGCCGCTAAGTTAGCCTGCTCGGATGCTGATGTGACCTAAACTTAAGCTAGCTGACCGTTAGCAGGTTAACTTCAACGTCTCTGAAATGTTTGTAAACCCCTAAGCCTGGTTTTCATTTTCTTCACTTAAACAAGCATCCCCCACCCACTTCAAACTGCTGTAGCTTTTTAAAAAAAATATCTGTGGAAAATATGCTGTTAGTGGTAACTTAGTAACTGAAAACATGTCCTTATTGTGCACAGTAATTTAGCCGAGGAGTGAGTCCAGCTCATTACAGTCAGTGGTCCAGCTGCTGGGATTTGTCAGACTGGGGTATCTGCAGGTGTTGAAAAGTCTTAAAAAGCATTGATTTAGGTCTCCTATTATTTTTTAAAAAAAGGCCTTAGATGGTGTTTAAAAGTCTTAAATTTAATTCATGAAGATCTTGAATGTTTTTTCTAGCCTGCAAAAGGAAAAATGTTAGTTATTAAATGTCTTTTTTTTATTTAATTTAAGCAAAACATGGCTGGAAAATCCCCAATTGTGTTGTTCCAAACCTCTGACCTTAATTTAATCTGCCTGTAGGGCTGGGCAACATATCAATATTATATCAATATCCTGATATGAGACTAGATAAA